>NW_017617462.1:2651679-2715882 GCF_001879475.1 Ipomoea nil
TAAAACTCATAGGAAGATGGCAAATTAGGCAAATTCCTTGTTTCATCCAAGTTCAAAGAAACCCCTTGACTTGGTGCATTTCCTTCTTCACGAATAGACTCCGCAACCTCCGTTACGGGATGTGGAAAGTAAGATTCAAAGCTCAAATTTTCATTCAAATTTTCATCTCCAAAAATTTGCAGGATATGGATCAATGCCATGATCTCTACACCATCATTCTCGCCAAAGATCCCTCTCCGGGTCTTCTTCGGGTATCTTCTAAAGACATAGCGGTGGCACGGCGAATATCATTTGAATCAAACTCTCCTAAAGGCTCTTCGGTTGTGCTTCAACCATCACTCCCTTTTCGGTTCTCTTCTTCCTAGCAAGCTTAGTCAAAAAGTGAGATTTAATCACCGAAAGTCGGGTAGCTCTAGCAAGATCCCGTGTGCCTAGCCAGTTCAACACCATTTCTTCCATTTTCATGGTATTCGGCCCTATTGATTCGGCTAGCAAGCTGTGATCCCCTAATCTCCATGCTCTCCATTCTAGTGCTCTTTTATACTCCTCCAAAAGTGCACTATCCCGGCCCCAATTGTTGATATTTCATCATCACTTCCAACTTCAACTTGATCATTCACAACATCATCCACTTCAACTCTATTTTCCTCAACAAACCCGTGGCTCTCAAGGATAATTGGGTTCGGGTTTTGAGTGGTTAAGGGTCTTGAGATTGGGTGGCTATTTTGCTCTTCATTTGATCGAACGACATGGGTGTTTGAACCTTCATGACTTGGCTCTCGGATATATTGTTCAAGGTTTTGGAAGGGGTTGGACAATTTTCTTTTTCGGGTGGGTTTTGGTAGGCTTGTGGGTAAGGTAGGATTTTTAGGTTCATTGGAGTTGGGTGGCCGAAAGAGGTAGCTATGGTTTGTAATATGCTTGGCTTTGGTAAGGGTGACATTCTTGGTTCTCAAAATCTCACCAACGGCAAATCCGTAACCGATCTCCTGTTGAAACCATCCATCCACCAAAGGTTTCGCCTTCCTTATAGACTCACACAACCTTCCAATCATAAAGGCACTCCAATCCACACAAATATTGTTCAAGATAATATCCATAATCAACAATTTTTCTTTTGACAACTTGTCACGGCAATGATACCGGGATTCTACACATTTATGAACAATATCCAATAACAATCCATAATCCTTCTTCAAATCTCTTTTGTTACCATTAACCTTCGGAGATAGCGGTGCGTTTGCATCGCGTACCTCGGCCCAAATGGCATTGACATCATGCACATGATTTTCTACCCTCAAATTCGATTCAACAAGATTAAACATCCTCCGAAAATCATCGAGATTAATTTCTACATCAACACCTTTGATCATAGAAATAATTGAGCCATTTTCTATTCTAGCATTCATGTATAATTTGGTCACCTCATCTTTATAGAAACCATCATATCTAAAAGTGCAAAAATTTAACAACCCACAAGATTCTAGAGAGTTGATAATTTTACCCCAATAGATTTGTCCTCCACTTGCTTATTGAAGTCGGTGACATCTAGAATCATCCCGCTTAGTACACGGCTAGATTTCCTTGTTCCTCCGGTTGTGAATGACTCCATCTCCACTTTATTAATCTCCATTTGAGTAGAAAAAAGAATTTAGAAATTTTTTGGGTGCAAGATTGGGTGTTTCGGCAGTGAGGTCCGAAAGAAGGATAGAAGGGATGGGTTTTTGGATTGTGAGGTTATTTGGGTAGGATTTTGGGTTTGGGTGATGGGTTTTAGTGTGTAGAAGATTTTTGTGTAGAGAAATTAGAGTGGGTGTTTGAGTGTTGGGAGATTCTTGGCTTTTTCTTGTGCTATGTTTCCGGCCGGCGAGAGAGAGGAGGAGGAAGAAGACTTTGAGTTCTTCTAGATTTCCAATTCTACCCGTTAGAATTGAGGGAGAAGGGTGAGAAATTACTCCTTTGCCCTCTAGTGGGTAGAGAGAGAGTATTGATCTCCTTGAGGATAAATTAGACCTTCCACATGATTTAAATTTGCCAGCTCAGATTTTTATACTCCATTTGTGAGTACATGGCGCCAAAAATTGTGCTTCAAATAACCACCAACCTGGAGCAAATCAGATAAAAAAAATCTCGAAAATAATCTGTTAGATCAATAAATACACTCCAGATAAATATTATTATTTCAATTTCATATTTCAATAAAGCTGATTTTCTGAAAAGAAACCTGATAAAAATAAGTTGATCAGACAGATACCTAATATTTGAAAAGAATTTCAAGTTCCCAAAACAATTAAATCTTTTGACTTTCTAAAATTCGGCCTAACTTGTTTGACTTTTGAATCTCCAAAAAAAATGTGCAAGCACTCATCAGAATACATCTTTTCTTCTCATATAAACCCAATAGGCATGCAAATATCTAAATTTCCCTTAAATATATTCAATTTCATCAAAATTAACCCAATTAAAAAAAAAATTGTTCCCCCTAAATTGCATACTAATTTCAAATTAATCTAATTAAACACATTTAGCAAACAAATTACACAAATCAATTATGCTAAAACGTGACAAATTAAATAGACATACGTATCACATAAATAAATCGCAAATTTAGGTACGCAGATTTCGTAAGACAAAATTATAACACATAAATTTTACGAAAACATGTACACAAATAAACATATATTATACGTACATACCAATTCAAATTAAAACACATAGATCACATAGATTACATGCAATACACACAGTACGTATCAAAAATTAACAAAAATTAAGAGTTAAGGAATTGCTTAGCTCATTTCGATCATTCCCATTTCATGCCTTAGAGTTGCAAAACGAGATTCACACAACGGCTTTGTGAGAATGTCGGCAATTTGATTCTCCGTGGGAACATGATCGATTTTCAAATATTTCTTTTCGACGTGGTCTCGGATAAAATGGTGTCGAATGTCAATATGCTTGGTTCGCGAATGAAGCACCGGATTTTGGGTTATGGCGATTGCACTTGTATTATCGCATAAGATGCTAACATTTTCGCACTTAATCCCATAGTCCAATAATTGTTGCTTCATCCACAAGATTTGTGCACAACAACTCCCAGCTGCAATATATTCGGCTTCGGCAGTGCTCGTAGCTATGGAGTTTTGCTTTTTGCTGAACCAAGAGACCAATCTTCCCCCCTAAGAACTGGCATGTCCCTGAGGTACTTTTTTGGTCTATTTTACAACCTGCAAAATCTGCATCTGAATAACTAGTTAGTGTAAAATCTCCTTCTTTGGGATACCATAATCCCACATTGATTGTTCCTTTGAGATATCGAATTATCTTCTTGGTTGCAATCATATGACTCTCTTTGGGCTTTGATTGGAATCTTGCACATACGCCAACCGAGTAGGATATGTCCGGTCTGCTTGCGGTTAAGTATAGTAACGATCCAATCATCCCTCGATACATCGTTTGATCGACGTCTTTTCCTTCATCACCTTTATCCAATTTTTGAGATGTACTCATGGGAATTTTGACTGAGGATTTTCCATCTATGCCAAATTTCTTGATAAGATCTCTTGTGTACTTGTCTTGATTTATGAAAATTCCTTCTTCAAGTTGCTTGACTTGCAGTCCCAAAAAGTAATTTAATTCTCCCATCATACTCATCTCAAACCTGCTCTGCATGAGCTTAGAAAATTTCTCACATAAAGATTTATCAGTACTTCCATAGATAATATCATCAACATAAATTTGTACTAATAAAATGTGATTATTTTCTTGAATTCTAAAGAGGGTTTTGTCGACTAGACCTTTGGTGAATCCACAACTAATTAAGAACATTGACAAGGTGTCGTACCAAGCTCGCGGAGCTTGTTTTAACCCATACAATGCCTTCTTTAATTTGTAGACTTGATCACCAACGTCTTTTACCTCAAAACTAGGTGGTTGTTCGACGTAAACTTCTTCTTCAAGTAAGCCATTAAGAAATGCGCTCTTTACGTCCATTTGATATACCACGAAAATCTTGTGCGCTGCATATTCTAGGAATATCCGGATTGCTTCGAGTCGTGCGACGGGGGCGAATGTCTCATCAAAATCAATTCCTTCTTCTTGTGAATATCCCTTCGCGACTAATCTTGCTTTATTCCTAACAATGACGCCGTCTTCGTTTGCTTTGTTCCTAAAGACCCATTTAGTGCCAATTACATTTTGGTGCGTTGGTCTTGGAACAAGTTTCCATACGTCGTTGCGCTTGAATTGATCTAATTCCTCTTGCATGGCATCTATCCAACTTGGATCGGCTAAAGCTTCATCAATTTCTTTTGGTTCCAGTTGTGATAGAAAGCATGAGAACATTGCATCTTGTTGTTGGTTCCTAGTAGATGATCGCGTCTTCACTCCATCACTTGGATCTCCAATGACTAAGTCATGTGTGTGACTTCTTAGCCATTTTCGATTTGGTTGGAATTTTGTTGGATTCTCAGAGTTTCCTTCTTGATGTGATTCCACTTGTTGTGTATTAATGACGGTTGCATCTTCGGGTTCAACTACTGGAATTTCTTCTTGTGCAATTTCAGTTGTGCGTGATATTTCGGGTATCACATTTGATATTGCCTCAATTTGGTGATCACCCATATCACTTGATTCTTCTACTTCCTGCAACACATTGTCTTCGAACAAATCATTAGATTTAATTAAATCACGATTACCTTCACCATTTTTGCCGTTATTGTCGTGATTTTCATCGAACACAACGTGAATCGATTCTTCTACCACCATTGTTGATTTGTTGAATATTGTATATGCCTTGCTGGTAGATGAATATCCCAAGAATATTCCTTCGTCCGCTCGCTCGTCAAAAGTCTTTAATTGAGACTTTCCATTAACAAGTACAAAACATTTACAACCAAATGTATGAAAATAGGTGAGATTGGGTTTTCTCCCTTTCCATAATTCATAAGGTGTTTTGTTATAAGACTTGTGGATTAGACTGCGATTTTGAGTATAGCACGCCGTGTTAATTGCTTCTGCCCAAAATCTTTTTGGTAGTCCGGCGGCCGTTATCATGACTCGTGCGGCTTCCTTGAGTGTTCGATTTCTTCTTTCAGCTATACCATTTTGTTGCGGCGTTCGTGCGGCAGATAATTGATGTAAAATTCCTTGTGAATTGCAGTAAGATTGAATCACTCTGTTCACGAACTCTGTTCCTCGATCGGTTCGTATTGTTGCAATCTTCATGTCTTTTTCGACTTGCAGTAGCTTCAATAGCTCTGGCAACTTTGATAAGACTTCATCCTTTTTCTTGATGAATATTGTCCATGTGTACCTAGAAAAATCATCAACAACAACCAAAGTATATTTCTTACCACTTATACTTACTGGGTCTACTGGACCAAATAAATCCATGTGCAGTAGACTTAAGGGTCTTGATGTTGACTCTTGAGCTTTGACTTTGAATGATGCTTTGATTTGTTTTCCTTTCTGGCATGCATCACAAATTTGATTTTTCTTGAACACAATGTTGGGTAGTCCTTCGACTAGATTATTTCTTGTAAGCTTGTTGATGGTATTGAAATTCAAATGATTTAGCCTTCTGTGCCATTCCCAACAAGCTTCATTCGAATTATTTGCCATCAAGCATACGGATTCCTTTGTTGTGCTCCAATCTACAACATACATGTTTTTCTTTCTTGATCCGGCGAGTACGACTTCATTCGTAAATTCGTCCTTGACTTGACATTTGCCTTTGTAAAATTCTACAAGATATCCTTTGTCGCAAAATTGACTTGTACTAAACAAGTTGAATTTTAATCCTTCGACATAAGATACGTCATCAATTCGTAGACCATTTTTCACAATTGCGCCGGTTCCTTTTGTCATTCCATATCGATCGTTTCCACCGAAAACTACTTTTGGTCCTTCGATACTTTTGAACTCAACTAGACTAGCTTTATTGCCCGTCATATGTCGAGAGAAACCGCTATCGAAATACCAAACTTCCTGCAAGAAAGATTAATTATTTTTAGGTACCCATGCTTGATTGGGTCCTTTTGTGTTAGTAATTTTTGGCATCCAAATCCACCTAGATCCCATTGATCCAAGAGTAGGTGATTTGTAACCATTAAAACCATTATAATCATAGCGCACTTTCGAATAATGATTCGGTGCGGGTTGAGAAGCAGATAGTTGCTTGATTATATGAAAAAGAGCAAATCTGGACTTGGTCCATGGTTTGTTATCAAGCGACCAATCTTGTTCTGAGGGATATAATCTCCCAGCCCCAATTCTCGGAATTTTTCCCATATTCCTATGAGGTTTTGTTGCACTAGACTCGTTGGTTCTCTTGGGAGATACAAATTTTTGCCTTTTAAAAATTTGTTGCCTATCCGAGACATTAAATTTTTGATTCGGCTTTGCAACATTTTTCTTGGCATTTATTTGATTACCAACTCCTTGTCTCATTGTGCTATACTGACTTTTCACAAATTTTACCACTGGGACTTTATTAATTAAAGTAGTAGTAGAATTAGTCAGTTTCACAGGGGTTTGAGAACATGATGGATCGTAGCCTAGTCCGGCTTTATCTCCAGCGGGTTTCTGCATGTTTACCATTTTATCCATTATTTTGGATGAATTTGTAAATGATGCGATTACTTCCCGAAGGTTATGTTCTCGAACCTCTATAGCTTTGCACTCTTCTTGAAGTCGAGCATTTTCGGCTTTCAAATTACTCATTTCATTTAGAGCATTTTGCAATTTTTGTGACATTTCTTCCTTTTCAAGAATTAACGTATTATTGCGCTCTTTGATTTGAGTATGAGTGGCCATGACTTTTTGACAATCTTCCATAAGACTTTGAAATGATTCTTGAGTCTGGAAAGAAGTGTCAACTGAACTAAAAGAACTAAAAGAGCTAGAAGATACCTCTTCGTCGATTTCACGCGCCATATAGCATTCCTCATGTTCGGATGTCTTGCCCATTAGACATAGTAGCGCCGTATCTTCTTGTGATGAATCACTCTCGTCACTAGATGATTCTTCGGATTCACTTGCTTCTAACGGATCGCTTATTAGTGCCTTCCGTTTGCCCTGTTTGAATTTCTTCTCTTTGGATTTGTATTCCACTTGTGGAGAAGTATTCGAATTTTTGTCTGCCTTGGGGTGTGGACATTTGGCCATAAAATGTCCAGGCTTTCTACAATTGTAACACACGTTTGTGTTATCTTCGACCGGTTCCCTTCTTGATCTTGTATTTTCTCGAAAGAAATTTCCTTGTGGTGATCCTTTGTTCTTTCGCATGAACTTCTTGAATTTCCTAACAAATAGAGAAAATTGATCGTCAGATAAAAAATCATTATTTCCTACTGACCTTGATGTTGAGGGTTGTTCGGCCATCAATGCGGATGTTCGTTCATCACGTTCTTCCTCGACTCGTGTCTTCATTTCGAACTCATACGCCTTAAGATCACTAAAGAGTTTATCCGTAGATAATGTCCTTAGATCTCTATGATCGCGCATTGCGGTCACCTTCATATCCCAATTTGTAGGCATTCCGCGTAACACTTTGAGCGATATTTCTTTCTGGGTAATGGTCTTTCCCAAATCCGTGATCTCTCCAAGAATTTTGATTAATCGAGCTTCCATGTCGGTGATGCTTTCGTTCGGTAGCATTTTGAAATCTTCGAACCTCTTCATGGCAATGGTTAGTTTGTTGTCTTTTTCTTGTTCATCGCCTTCACCGATTTCGATAAGTGTATCCCATATTTCTTTTGCTGTAGTGCACTTTCGAATCTTTGGAAATATGGTGTCATCGACCGCTTTGAACAAAATATCTTTGGCAATGTTGTCCAAATTATTTCGCCCTCTATCTTCCTTTGTCCACTCCATTTTTGGCTTTGGAATATATCGTGGAACATTTGGAGTTAGTGCGACGGCAGTGTTAACTTCCATAATTTGGAGAGGACCATTTGCGATGACTTCCCACATTTCGTCATTTAAAGCAGATAAGTGCACCTGCATACGTATTTTCCAATCATCAAATTTATCAAGTGAGAAAAGCAAATTTTGAGCAAGAGCCATATCTCTCTTCATCTTGAAGATTTTGAGATCTATCTAGCAGTCAAAATTGACTCAAATAGACAACCGCTCTGATACCACTTGTTGGTCCCGAAAGGGTGGCGAGAAGTCTAGAGGGGGGGGGGGGTGAATAGACTTCTCTAACTTTTCAAACTTTCTTCGAAAACTTACAAGGCAAATAACACTTTGATAATTTCAACTCTAAGTAACAAGCATCAACAAGATAAACAACTTAGAGCGTGCAGCGGAATAGGTAGCGGTAAAGTGTTATGCTTATAAGTGCGGTGCTCAAAGAGATATTCTAAACATGCAACACGTTAGAAACATTTGATATGGTTCAAGGATGATATACGTAAAGTTTGGCTTGCATGCAAACGTGGGAACTATCAAACCCAGACAGATAAAGATATGCGATAAGTCGTAATCGGGTTAGTTCGCAGTTAGAATAAGCATGCACAAAATAAATGAGCAGTAAGTAAATAGAGAGAGAGATTTATAGTGGTTCAGAGGTGGTGTAATCCTCCTAGTCCACTCTTCTCCTTTCACTTCAAGGAGGAAATTCACTATTCTTCGATCATCCAGATACAATAGTGAATAAGTGTCCACGGACACTTCTCCGAGTGCTTCGCACAAAGCTACACTCCTCCAAGGTTTTTCGCAAGCTCCTCTTGTTACTCCGCCTTCCCGAGTACTTCGGACCAAGCTGTACTCCTACACCACGAGAACTGCGCACAAAGCTACGTCCTCCAAGGGTTTTCACAAGCTCCTCTTGTTACTCTGCCCTTCACCACGAGTGCTACGCACAAAGCTACACTCAACCAGGGTTTTTCACTCTCTCTAGTTACTCCGCCCTCTTTCTACGCTCAGTAGAGAATATTACAAAGAAATAAAATTTCTCTCTCACTCAGACTTGAATTTAATTCTATGAAGCTCTGTTTCTCCCTTTTTCGGCAAAAAAAAAAAAAATATAGCTTGTATCTTTTGCTTGTATGTTTTAGCCGTTGTTCAAGTTGTTGAACTGCTCAATCTCTTGGGGTTTTTCTTGCTTAACTGCTCTCTTCTACTTGTCTTCAAGTCTGCTTGGACAATTTATAGCTAGTAAAAGCTATTTTCCCGTTGATCAACTTTCGATCTCGATCGTCCATTTGAATTGTAGTTGATCAAAAGATATTATTAACTTGATCTAAAATATTAGGTAGATGTCTTTTCTCCTTTTGTCAGATGATTTGAATAATTTGCCCGTTGCCGTTTCTTGAAATTTTGCAGCCTCCAGATTTGGAATAAATTCGGCGCGGCAATCTTTGACATTTGTGGTCCTTCATAGATACTCTGACATGTCAAGTTGATCAAATAATTTATTTGCTGATTCTTGCTTGAGTATAAAATAATTTCTACGCGAATCAACCTTCTTTTAGCGTCTCCGGTTCCACCGTAAAAACTTGATGTTCAGATGAAAATATATCAGTTATTTTGTCCTTCATGATCCTTGTAAAATAATATACTGGAACCTCTGTAAAAACTTCACAGTTGTTCATGGTGAGATGCTCTGTTTCGAATTTCTAGCTTGGTTCACCATACTTGGTGTATTTTTCCATATGGTGCATGGCTTTTGTGAGACTTGAGCATTTTACTTAGTCTCCATATTCTTAGCTAGTCTCCTTGTTAGTTAGTCTCCATTTAGCTAGTCTCCTTGTTAGTTAGTCTCAATTTTAGCTAGTCTCCTTGTTAGTTAGTCTCAATTTTAGCTAGTCTCCTTGTTAGTTAGTCTCAATTTTAGCTAGTCTCTCAAACGGTTTGGTATACTTTGAGCATTTTAGCTAGTCTCCAATACACTCAGGCTAGTCTCTCATACGGTTTGGTATACTTTGAGCTAGTCTCCCATACGGTATACGATCCAATATACTTGACCTTGAGCTACGGTTTGGTATACTTTGAGCTAGTCTCCCATACGGTATACGATCCAATATACTTGACCTTGAGCTAGTCTCCCATACTGTCCAAGCTAGTCTCCCATATGGTCCAAGCTAGTCTCCCATACGGTCCAAGCTAGTCTCCCAAGCTTAAAAATGCATCACTTGAGATTTGAACTTAAGATCATTTGACATAGCTCACACGCGTTTCTTCCAACTCCTCTAACATGGTTCTTGGTGACTTATCCGCATCATAATTGTGTTAAGCTATAATCCCGCTTAACATCTAAAATCAACATGTGATTTTCCAGACTTGTACATGGGTTGCATGATATGGGTGCATCATACTCCGTAGACTCAAACTGACTCAAATAGAATAAAAATGGGGACTACTTGATTTTTCAAAAATACATTCGGCTCATCAAAATTTACAATATATTCCTAACACATCATCTCTCATAAGCATTTCCAAGATATACATAATAGATATGGAGGAACTCATAGCAACATATAGTTTACTCATCAAGTGCCCATCTCAAGACATAGATAATCTCAAATAATTATTTTTACTATAGACTTTCTCATAAGCCTCTCATAAACATATATATATATATATATATATATATATATATATATATATATATATATATATTAATAATCATAAGTAGGGAGAAATTCAAATCATATTTCTCAAATCATTTTTCCAATTATCACATATACATATGGAGGAATATCATAACCATCACTCACGATATTTCACATATCCATACTCTCATATATATAAGGTGAGAGGGACGAAGGGTCTTAGATCAACTAAGCCCTAGTGACACGGCAATCCACCCTACCGGCCACTCCACAAGTTTGTCCCTTTCGTGGGATAAAGGACTAAAACCTTAAGTGTGCACACCCTCTAATGGGCTTCCCCCACCCAAAAGAGTAGTAACTAGTCCAAGTAGCCCAGGATGTTTTCTACTAGGCTACTCCACATATAATAGGTATCCAGGATGTTTTCTACCAAATACAATCTCATCAAAAATAGGGCCAGAACCCACATAGGACCAAATTAAAGTCCACCATTCAACAACCATCCATTATATCTACATATCCTCCAAAAATAGATACATTTTATATATCCTCCAAAAATAAGAATAGTTATCCAAAAATAGATTTTCGTAAACATTCTCATTTGCCCGTAGACTATTTAAATCATAGCTTTCAAATATCATGAGTATATATAACCCATCAATATCCATACTTTCCAAATTAGTTTACAAGTCCTTAGTAGATCCAAAACGAAGAACCTTACTAGGAAGATGCACACCATTCGGGTGCAATAGCCACAGTTCAAAATATAACTCTAAATTAATCACAATCAACTTTCAAATAACCAAATCAACACAGTCAAACAATCTTAAGGAACTCACATCTCACATCGAATTCTTAAGAAGTCCACATACTTAAAGTTTCAAACTTAGGCTTCCATTTCCAAGAATTCGAAACTTGAGATCATATAGTCATGCTCCTACATCTTAGGGTCAACTTAGGCTCTTAAAGTCCAACTCTTAACGATCTAGAACTCTAGCCTAGGGCTCTGATACCAACTGTAACACCCCCAAATTTTAAGTACAGAAACTAAAGATTGAAAGGAAAATATTTCTGAAAATAAGAATAGTTATCCAAAAATAGATTTTCGTAAACATTCTCATTTGCCCGTAGACTATTTAAATCTCAGCTTTCAAATAGCATGAGTATATATAACCCATCAATATCCATACTTTCCATATTAGTTTTCATCCTCCGAAAAGAGTATAATAGTATGCAAAACAATACATTTTATCTAATTTACACATTTCCTCCAAAAAGATAGTCCTTCAAGAATAAATATAACTTCATATCCTCCAATATAAACATAGCTTCACTCATTTTAATATAATTAGCTTTTCAATCAATATTTCTCAAAGTATGAGTTTCATCGAACTCTATAGCAATATAAATATATGTATATATCACAAAATTATAAGTTTTCCAATGCTCAAATCAATCCCTATTATAATGGAGTTTCAACACAAAATATTTAGGCACACTATAGATTATACACCTTTCAAAAATATAGTTTCAACCCATATGAATCACAAGTCAACACCAAAATAACCTAATTTTACCATTTATCACATTGTGAGACAAGAACACATTCTCAAAATAATTTAAGTACACAAATCATATAAGTAGAACATTTAGTAGTGCAAACTAATTTAAACAGACATAGAAACTTACCTCAAAGCTAAAGCTCCAAAAGCAAACGCTCAACCTAGGCTCAACTCATAAACTGGCCACTTTAACAAAGAACCCTTTCGAAGTGACCGCTAAGCTGCCGGAAGCTCCGTTCGGCCGTCCAAACTACGCTGGAAGGTCAACACTGCCGGAGGAAGAAAAAGCCAGCTCAACTACCGCCAGACTGCCATTTACCGTCAGGAGATGGACCAAACACTGGAGGAGTTCGTCGGCCTACTTGTCTCGCCGGAAGGAGAGATTCGCCGAAGAAAAGTCACGATACTGCTGTTCGCGCGAAGAACAGGGGAACCACTGGACTACCGCCACAACTCCAACCACTGGATTTCTAAAAAAAATAATCATTTATACACACACACACACACACACACACACACACATACACACACACACACACACACACACACATATATATATATATATATATATATATATATATATATATATATATATATATATATATATATATATATATATATATATATATATATATATGTCTAAAATGTATAATTTGAGCTTAAGTTTGGACTAAGAAATTGGATTACGAATATTTTTGGGCCCAAACATTTGGGCTTAGTAACAAAAAGCCTTTGATCTTAGGAAGTTTGATAGTTGTAAAAAAATGATTTTGGAATGTTCATCCCAGATAGATTTTGGATAGCAAAATCGAGAGTTTAAAAATAGTTTATTTAAATTTCGAGACAAAAATAATTGTTTTGAAAGTATTCGCGCTAAAATATTTAAGATTGGAAAATAAATTTTGTTTTTGAGAATATTTTATTAAAATAGGGCTATTTAAATATACGGGGTGTTACAATGTAATCTTTAAGGAATTGAGTTTTGCTACAATGGGCAATTTGATTATAAGAATTCTTTTGAAGGTTTGACGAAACTCATGATGCAAACTACATTTTTGTTGTTTGTTCTGTTCGTCTTGGAACGTTCCTAATTACTCATTCCGAATCGTCGAGCTTGACTCATTTCGAATCGTTGAGTCTTTTGAATTATTTGTTGGAACGTTCCATCTGGCTCATTCTGAATCGTGAGGCCGGACTCATTCTGAATCGTGCGGCCGGATTCATTCCGAATTGTCGAGTCTTTTTGGACCATTATGCTGATAATGGTGGTTGGAGGTTGCCAATGAGTCATGGGTTAAGGAATGATTTGAGCTTTTAAAAGTATTGTGTTATGAAATAATGTTGATGGCCATGTAGCTAAAGTTTTCTATTTTGAGAACTTGTGTAAAGTGTGAAGGGATTATATTATGACTTCAGTATAGCTTGAAGATCGTGATTTACATTTATTTATTACTCTAAAGCTTATGGTATTCTATTTAGACTACTTGATCCGGGGTTGAGAAGATTACCACTTACTGTGCATTAGTTCATTATTTATATTTTCCTCATGTTTTAGAGTTGTTAAGGACATGTGAATAATACGAGCACAAGTTGTGGGGTCTCGAAGTTGACTTTTGAAACTAGGAGACTTAGTCCTAGTATTGGGGCTTATCATGGATTTTTGTTTATTTAGATATTCTCTTTGACCCTTTGTATTTTTGGTAAACCATTGTGCTTGGTTTTGGTGCATGTGATGCATTTTGGACATACTACTCTTGATTATATTGTAAATATTTAATAGTGGATTTGATGAGTTTTTGGGAAGATCTAGTTGATTATATTTTCCCATTTTGGGTCGTGGAATTATCGTATATTCAAGTGCTATTATGAAGATTCCGAGAGGTATGTATGGTTAGGCTTCGTATTGTTACAGGTCTTCACGTAATGATACGGCCGGGTCATGTCTTAGAAGTGGGGTGTGACATCTGATATCTAGTATCTACATCAGTGTTGCATTAGGTTTGCTACATGTCTAGGAGGAATCTTTGTGTAACACCCCGGAATTTTTAAAACTTTTTGATCTTATAATATGAAAGCAATTCTATTAAATAGATATTAACTGAAGCATTCTAAACATAGAGTCGGGGTGCTATGCTACATCTGAGCTGGAGAGCTCAGATGCATAGACTATTCTAACTACTATCCTCAAATATTGTCGTTACATCATCAAGGCACGCAGGCCGAAAGGAAAGACTAACTTCTAATCAAAGTTCTTCTAGCGCGCTCCGGAGGCTAATCATCTGTGCCTGAAAGCCAAATATATCTGTTCAGCAAATGATGTTGGTAACCCACTCTAACGCGTTAAAATACAATATAGGTAAGTATATGTCTATAGATATAGTAAAACCATTTTGAAGCACGAAGACATATACTTAGGTGACTCTAGCTTTAAAACCAGGATTAGGCTCGACAATCAGGGATAAACACATTCAACAGTGATAATCAATTATATAGAGAGAACATCATAAAAACACGTATCTAAGGTAACAGTTCTCTTTCAAATCATTCACATCATCATTCAATCAATATCCTTGTCACACAAGCACACTTTGGTGGCGCCACAGGACCAATCTCATGCCCCAAACATGAGGGTTAGTGCATATAGTGCTAACACGGCCCCGCAGCACCCTACCTCATACCGCAACATGAAGGAATTGACCGCAGCCAATTGTATAGACCGTCGATAGTTTCAACAGCGGATCACAGCCCTACACACCGCTGACGCGTTCAGTCGGTGGACTGTGATCCTCTTTTGGGGACTGCGACCCTACACACCGCT
Organism: Ipomoea nil; assembly: GCF_001879475.1. Lineage (NCBI taxonomy): Eukaryota > Viridiplantae > Streptophyta > Magnoliopsida > Solanales > Convolvulaceae > Ipomoea > Ipomoea nil. The sequence continues at coordinate 2,666,619 of NW_017617462.1, forward strand.
TGACGGGCTCAGTCGGTGGGTCATAGCTGATCGTATTCCTACACACCGTCTGAGGGACTCATTCAGTGGACTATGATCTTTGGGGACTACGACCCTACACACCGCTGGCACATACACTTGGTGGATTGCAGTCGACCATAGCCCTATACACCGCCTGACAACTCATTCGCTGGACTATGGCTTTCCTCGGGCTAGTGGCCCTACACACCGCCTGACGCGTCCAGTCGGTGGACCACAGCACACGAGGCCCATGGGGTGGACCGCAGCCCTAGAAGTGAGTCACTGAACGCAGCCAGGATAATGAACCGCAGCTAATGAGTAACCAATTTGACCGCAGCAAAGATAATGAACCGCAGCTCATGTATGACCAATTTGATCGCAGCCAAATTGGGGTATCATGCACACATAACACATAGTAAACACATGCAACTCACATTAACACATTGGGAAAGGGGAAAACATATAAATAAAACTTATGCGTGATTATCAACATACTAAGAATAGTCCTAAGAGGTTCATACATCTTCCTCCTAGGCCAACGGGTTACCGATTCAACTAGCATGCAACATACGAGACTCTTTTATCCTACCAACGATACCCGAACTATCAAACTAGACTCATGCACGACAAACGGAATCCGTTGGGACACCATGGGGGAATGGGGAACATCAAACGGGGAAGCCAAAGTCCCAAGGCGGGAATAATCCAGCGGGTGGAGGGCCACCTGCCGGCTGCCTGCTGGCGATGAACCTCCGGGCAGCGGGTGCCCGGCGGGTAGTCGTCTGCCCGCGGGCTGCCCTCTGCCGGTCGCGTTAAACTGGCAGCGGGTAGGTGGCGGGTCCTCCTACCCCCACTGACTCTTTTTCCAAAATATAAGTCCCGGGATCCTCCGTGGAACTCGAAACCATGCTTATATACTTTTAAACGCAAATGACGACACCACGTAGACAATTAACGGATCAAAAGCAAGAATCACATAGAACACATCCTATTATGACTTCTAAACATAATCAACACCCGAACATGTGAATTCCCACCCAAATATACCAAGAATATCCCAATACGAAATTCACGATTCAACCTAGGGCTCTAATCATATTTAAATCATCAAGATCATAGTTCCTCTTTAATATCAAGAAACATCAAGACTTATCAAGAAAATCACACAATCATCAAGATCCTCTTATCACCATCAAGATCATCAAGATCACACATAAAATCATCTTATCAATCATCAAGATCATATCATAATTATGATAGAAGATTTCATCAAGACACAAGCATATAGAAGGAGCCAAAGAAGAAGATTATAGCAAAGAAAATAGGTTTTGTTGAGACATGGGCTACCTCTTAGCCTTAATTAAATTCCTTGGCTATGAAGGGTCTTTCTTTAAGATTTCTTCTTTCTTGATTTCTCTTATGGGAGTTCTTGGGAATTCTTGTGTGGTGAAAGTTATTGTGGTGTGGATTCTAGGTGCCTCCTATGCCCCTATTTATATATCTAAGAGTCCTAATTAGGATCTAAATGGTATGGGCTTGCTAATTCTATTCCTTACAGGACTAAGGGGTTGGTTTTAGGGTAAGGGTCCATGGACTATGGTGGACCCTTCTTAGTTAATTAATGGATTGTAATTCTCTTTTTAGGGTAAGTGATTAAATAATTAGTTTGGGTTAGAGGTCGTAACACGGGGTGTTACACTTTGTGCCACTTTTGATGTCCAACGAATGGAGATCATATTAAAAAAAGAAGATTGATGGAATTATTTCAAAGGTTTTCTTTCAGAAATGTAAGGGAGTAGAAAAAACTATGGTTAACAAAATCAATCAAGTGCATGTCATCACTCCGGTTACTTTGTTGTTTTTATGTATTAAGTGCGATTGTTCAATTGAGTGTGTGTAATCTTGGATGTCTAGTGTGGTGCCTTTTTTCTTTTCTCGACATCTCTCCACACTGATATCTACACGAGTCACTGCCCCCATTGAAGTTCAAACCTGAACCTGTGACCTCCCATTTGGGAGAGTCACAATTATATCTCTTGACCACAAAGTTTTTGGCAGATTATGAGATTTTGAGTATGAAATTCTAAAAATAGTTTCTCCCTACATTCTTCTTTATATTTCCCTCTGTTTTTGCTGTGGAAAGCTCAAGCTTCCATTTATCATTGAAAAGCTCCATTATTATTCCAGTTGAAACATGATGCTAAAGAAAATAAATTAGTGTACTTTTTCATTTCAATTTTTTTTTGAACTCTTATTGCTTCCATTTGCGCTAGTCTAATAGTCTCAGTTCAACAACAAAAATTGCAAACTATCCCACATCGGGAAACTAAGAATTAGGAAACCAAAATATAAGATTCTATTTCTGAGACTTGATCATTACCTTACTTGAACAAGATCTGTTCTATAGGCTCGTACCTTTATATCCTTGAGTTCTAATGAGGCAGGAAATCAAGCTTGGTTGATGAACTTACTCAGATAATTGGCTAGAGCATGAGTAACACCATTGTACCGGACAGTGCTGTAGAGTATCGTATCCTGTGTTCAGGCTTTTCAATCTTTTTCCCAGTATCGTATCCTGTGTTCAGGCTTTTCAATCTTTTTCCCTATTATCCTGTGTTACTGTTTTGGGTTTAACGCACCACAAAATGGAGGTTGGAGAGTTGAGATAAAACCAGATTCTTATCAGTGGGGAAGAATCATCATAATCTCTGAGATCATGCTTGAAAATGTGAAAGTTCTATGTTACTTGTGTTGTCATGCATTTGTCTTGTTGTAAAAAGTGTTTGTAGTCTGACAGTTAGGATAGTTGCCTTACAAGTAGTATACCCAAGTTCAATTCTGGTAAAATGCGTAGGTGTATTTTTAATTGGAGGATGAAAAAAAGAAATGGATAAACATCATGGCACCCTATAAAATTGGGAGTACATGTAAAATTACTCCAATTTATATTGCATATGGTATTGCGTTCAAAAAATAATAATAATAAATGGCTTATTGTTATAACATGCACTTTATTCATTGAGCAAGTTCCAACAAAAGCTGTTCGGTCAAAGTACCTACCACCGCTGGAAATTATGGAATTTTCGACCACCTGAAAGTAATCTTATATCAAGTCGAAAGCAAAATGTGGTCGGAAATAGCAACAAAGGTTTTTCCGGATACCAAAAGTGATCGGAACAAGACTGTTAGGAATATATTGTAAAGTTTTGATGAGCCAAAATGTATTTTTGTAGTCCCCAATTTTATTCTATTTGAGTCAGTTCTGGTTCACAAAGTATGGCGCGCCCTTGTCATGAAGTCTACCTGAACACCTTAAAGCACCCTGGTTCTTGATGGAAGAATAAAAGTAAGCGAGATCACAGCTTAACACATTTATGAAGCATTGGAATTAACAAAGGTTAAATTGGATGAGATGGAAAGAGACTTGTTGAAGCATAATTAAAATGGTTTATAGTTTGATTTGATTCCCATTGAGAGCATTTTGGTCTAGACAGGCTATGGTTATACAGGTTGTGTTATCAAGCCATGAAATGTTAGACATGAAGTGATATCAAGCCAAAGCTTTTTAAACGTAGACATGATATTTTTTAGACGGATGATGACGTCAATTTTATACGGATGATGATGTCAATTTTAGACGGATGATGACGTCACTACATGGTATATCTTTGAATGGGTTATGGAACCAATGTGAAGCCGAAGAGAAGAGACAAAAGGAATTAATATCATTAGATATATCAAAGAGCTAACTGGTGGAGTTGGAAGAAGTTTTGCAAAGCTACCAAATGATACATGGTTTGACTCTACATGAAGCAATTTTTGAGGTTAGACAAGATGTTGTTTAGACATGATATAGACGGGACATGACATCATTCTTGGAGCATTTTGATCTAGACAGGCTATGGTTATACAGGTTGTGTTATCAAGCCACGAAATGTTAGACATGAAGTGATATCAAGCTATGATTCCCATTGAGAGCATTTTGGTCTAGACAGGCTATGGTTATACAGGTTGTGTTATCAAGCCACGAAATGTTAGACATGAAGTGATATCAAGCCAAAGCTTTTTAGACGTAGACATGATATTTTTTAGACGGATGATGACGTCAATTTTAGACGGATGATGGCGTCAATTTTAGACGAATGATGACGTCACTACATGGTATATCTTTGAATGGGTTATGGAACCAATGTGAAGCCGATGAGAAGAGACAAAAGGAATTAATATCATGAGATATATCAAAGAGCTAACTGGTGGAGTTGGAAGAAGTTTTGCAAAGCTACCAAATGATACATGGTTTGACTCTACATGAAGCAATTTTTGAGGTTAGACAAGATGTTGTTTAGACATGATATAGATGGGATATGACATCATTCTTGGACAGGATGTCTTTAGACAGTCTACTACAGCAATGCACCAAGAATAAAATAATTGCCCAAGATGTATTTTTGAAAACCCGCATATTTGCGAAGGAACTCAAGCAAGAATCAACAGATAAATTATTTGATCAACTTGGCATATCAGATATAAAATGCAACAAAAGTCAAGCCTGAGATTATTCAAATTTGGAGGCTACACATTTCAAGAAAAGCTTTTGTCAGATCAATGAAGAGCAACGACAATATTATTCAAATCTTCTGACAGGCGGCGAAATGACTTTGCAGATCAAGTTGATTCAATTATTTGATCAACTATAATTCAAAATGGACGATCGAGATCGCAAGTTGATCAACGGACAAATAGCCTTCATTGGCTATAAATTGTCCAAACAGACTTGAAGACAAGGAGAACGACGAACAACGAATGAGCAAGCAAGAATGGCTAATCGAGAAAAGCAAGCTATATTTTTATTAGCCAGTAAAGAGGGAAATAGATCTTCATTAGAAAAATTCAAGTCTGAGAGAGAAATCATTGTATTTCCTTTTAAACATTTCTACTGAGTGTAGAAAGGGGGTAGAGTAACTAGAGAGAGTGAAAAACCCGGTTTGAGTGTAGCTTTATGCGTAGCACTCGGTTGTAAAGGGAAGAGTAACAAGAGGAGCTTGTGAAAACCCTGTGAGAGCGTAGCTTTGTGCGTAGTTCTCGTGGTGTAGGAGTACAGCTTGGTGCGAAGTACTCGGGAAGGCGGAGTAACAAGAGGAGCTTGTGAAAAACCTTGGTGGAGTGTAGCTTTGTGCGAAACACTCAGGCAGTGTCGGCGGGCACTGATTCACTATTGTATCTGGGTGATCGAAGAATAGTGAATTTCCTCCTTGGAGTGAAAGGAGAAGAGTGGAGTAGGAGAATTACACCATCTCCGAACCACTATAAATCTCTCTCTCTCTCTCTTTCTACTTACTGCTCATTATATTTCGTGCATGCTATTATCAATTGCGAACTAACCCGTTATGATTTATCGCATATCTTTATCTATCTGGGTTTGATAGTTCCCACGTCTGCATGCAAGTGGAATCTTACATACATCATCTTTAATCTATATCAAGTGTTTCTAACGTGTTGCATGTTTAGAATCTCTCTTTGAGCACCGCACAATCAAGCATAACACTTTACCGTTACATATTCCGTTGTGCAAACTCTAAGTTGTATAACTTGTTTATGCTTGTTATTTAGAGTTGAAATTACCAAAGTGTTGTGTTCTTAAGAAAAGTTTGAAAAGTTAGAGAAGTCTATTCACCCCCTCTCTAGACTTCTCGCCACCCATTTGGGACCAACAAGTGGTATCAGAGCAGTTGTCTATTTGAGTCATTCTTGACTGTTAGGCAGATCTCAAAACTTCAAGATGAAGATAGATATGGTTCTTGCTCAAAATTTGCTTTTCTCACTTGATAAATTTGATGATTGGAAAATACGTATGCAGGTGCACTTATCTGCTTTAAATGATGAAATGTGGCAAGTCATCACTGAAGGTCCTATTTCGATCATGCAAGATAACACCACCGCCACACTAACTCCAAATGCTCTACGATATATTCCCAAGCCAAAAATGGAGTGGAGAAGTGAAGATAGAGGGCGAAATAACTTGGCAATATTGCCAAGGACATTTTGTTCAAAGCGGTCGATGACACCATATTCCCAAAGATTTGAAAGTGCACAACAGCAAAAGAAATATGGGATACTCTCATTAGCATCGGTGAAGGCGACGAACAAGAAAAGGACAACAAGCTAACCATTGCCATGAAAAGATTTGAAGATTTCAAAATGCTTTCTAACAAAAGTATTACAGATATGGAAGCACGCTTAGTCAAAATTCTTGGTGAAATAAGTGATCTTGGCAAAACCATCTCCCAGAAGGAAATATCACTCAAAGTACTGCGTGGACTACCTTCTAGTTGGGATATGAAAGTAACCGCGATGCGAGATCATAGAGATCTAAGGACGTTATCTACGAATAAACTCTTTAGTGATCTTAAGGCGTACGAGTTCGAGATGAAGACATGAATTGAAGAAGAACGTGATGAACGATCATCTGCACTAATGGCCGATCAACCGTCTACATCAAGGTCAGTAGGAAATAATGATTTTTTATCTGACGAACAATTTTCCGTATTTGTTATGAAATTCAAGAAGTTCATGCGAAAGAACAAATCCAATAGTTCACCACAAGGAATCTCATTTAGAAGACCAAGGAAAAAATCGGGCGAAGATAACACAAATGTGTGTTACAATTATAGAATGTCTGGACACTTTATAGCCGAATGTCCACACCCCAAGGTAAGCAAAAATTCGAATGCTTCTAACCCTTCATAGGAAGAATACAAGTCGAAGGAAAAGAGATTCGAGAAGGATAAACGAAAGGCTTTGATAAGTGATCCGCTAGAGACAAGTGAATCCGAAGAATCATCCAGTGATGAGAGTGATTCATCACAAGAAGACACGACATTGCTATGTTTAGTGAGCCAAACGTCCGAGTACAAAGAATGCCTAATGGCGCACGAAAGTGAAGAAGAGGTATCTTCTAGTTCCTTTAGTTCAGTTGACACCTCTTTCAAGACTCACGAATCATTTCTATGTCTTATGAAAGATTGTAAAGAGGTCATGGCCACTGATACTCAAATCAAAGAGCGCAATAATACGTTAATCCTTGAAAAGGAAGAAATAGCACGTAAATTGCAAAATGTTCTAAATGAAATGAGTAATTTGAAAGCTGAAAATGTTCGACTTCAACAAGAGTGCAAAGCAAGAGAGGTTCGTGAACATAATCTTCGGGATGTAATCACATCATTTACGCATTCATCCAAAATAATGGATAAAATGGTAAACATGCAAAAACCCGCTGGAGATAAAGCCGGACTAGGCTACGATCCATCATGTTCTCAAACCCCTGAGAAGCTGACTAATTCTACTACTACTTTAATCAATAAAGTTCCAGTGGTAAAATTTTTGAAAAGTCAGCATAGCACAATGAGACAAGGAGTTGGAAACAAAATTAATGCCCAAAAAAATGTTGCAAGGCCAAATCAAAATAATAATATCTTGGTAAGGCAACAAAATTTTAAAAGGCAAAAATTTGTATCTCAAAGGAGAACCAACGAGTCAAGTGTGATAAAACCTCATAGGAATATGGGAATAATTTCGACAATTGGGGCTGGGAGATTATATCCTTCAGAACAAGATTGGTCGGACAAACCATGGACCAAGTCCAGATTTGATCTCCTTCATAGAATCAAGCAACTATCTGCTTCCCAACTCGCACCGGATCACTATTCGCAAGTGCGTTATGATTAAAAAGTTTTTAATGGTTACAAATCACCTACTCTTGGACCAGTGGGATCTTGGTGGATTTGGATGCCAAAAATTACTAACGCAAAAGGACCTAAACAAATATGGGTACCTAAAAATAATTAATTTTATTGCAGGAAACTTGGTATTTCGATAGCGGATGCTCTCGACATATGACCGGCAATAAAGCTAGTCTAGTTGAGTTCAAAAGTATTGAAGGACCAAAAGTTGTTTTTAGAGGAAATGATCGTTATGGAATAACAAAAGGCACCGGAACAATTGTGAAGAATGGCTTACGAATTGAAGATGTTTCATTTGTCAAAGGATTAAAGTTTAATTTGTTTAGCACAAGTCAATTTTGCGACAAATGCTATCTCGTAGAATTTTTCAAAGATAAATGTCAAGTCAAAGACGAATCTACAAAGGAAGTCGTACTAGCCGGATCGAGAAAGAAAAATATGTATGTTGTTGACTGAAGTACAACGAAGGACTCTGTGTGTCTGATGTCAAGCAATTCAAATGAAGCAAGTTGGGAATGGCACAGAAGGCTACATCATCTAAATTTCAAAATCATCAATAAGCTTGCACGAAATAAGCAAGTCGATGGATTGCCCAACATTGCGTTAAAAAAGGATCAATTTTGCGATGCATGCCAGAAGGGAAAAAAAATCAAAGCTTCATTCAAATCCAAAGCTCAAGAGTCAACATCTAGACCTCTAAGTCTACTGCACATGGATTTATTTGGTCCAGTAGACCCAGTAAGTATAAGTGGTAAGAAATATACTTCGGTTGTTGTTGATGATTTTTCCAGGTACACATGGACGTTATTCATAAAGAAAAAGAACGAAGTAGAATCAAAGTTGCCGAAGCTGCTAAAGAAACTACAAGTCGAAAAGGATATGAAGATTGCAGCAATTCGAACCGATTGAGGAACTGAATTTGTGAATGGCGTGATTCAATCCTATTGCAATTCACAAGGGATTCTACACCAACTATCTGTCACACGAACGTTGCAACAAAATGGTGTAGCTGAAAGAAGAAATAGAACACCCAAAGAAGTTGCACGAGTAATGATATCAGCCGCCGATCTACCAAAGAGATTTTGGGCAGAAGCTATCAATACGGCGTGCTATACTCAAAATCGCAGTCTAACCCACAAGTCATATAACAAAACACCTTACTCAAAATCGCAGTCTAACCCACAAGTCATATAACAAAACACCTTACTCAAAATCGCAGTCTAATCCACAAGTCATATACATTTGGATGTAAATGTTTTGTACTTGTTAATGGAAAGTCTTATTTAAAGACTTTTGACGAACGTGCGAACGAAGGAATATTCTTGGGATATTCATCCTCTAGCAAGGCGTACAGAATATTCAACAAGACAACTATGGTGGTAGAATAATCAATTCATGTTGTGTTCGACGAAAGCAACAACAAAGAAATCAAAGATAAAGGAGGTAACTCTAATTTAAATAATTTTAACAATATCTTTGGAGAAAATGTGTTACAGGATTTAGAAGAATCAAGTGACATGGGTACATATCAAATTGAGACAATGCCCAACGTGACACTTGAAGTACCTACCGTGACCGCACCCGAAGTTGCATCCGAAGCAATATTGGAAGAAATCCCAGTAGATGAACCCGAAGATATACCCGTCAACAATTCGCAACAAGAGGAAATCCAACAAATGGCATTTCAGCAAGAAGGAAACTCTGAGAATCCAATGAGTTTTCAACCAAATCGAAAGTGGCTAAGAAATCACCCACATGAGTTAATCATTGGAAATCTGAGAGACGGAGTTAGAATACGATCATCTACAAGGGACCAACAAGATGTACCAACAATGGATGCAATGTTCTCATGTTTTCTATCGCAATTGGAACCAAAAGAAATTGATGAAGCTCTAGCTGATCTAAGTTGGATAGATGCAATGCAAGAAGAATTGGATCAATTCAAACGCAACGATGTATGAGAACTTGTTCCAAGACCAACGCACCAAAATATAATCGGCACCAAATGGGTCTTTAGGAACAAAGCTAACGAAGACGGCGTCATTGTTTGGAATAAAGCAAGATTAGTCGCAAAGGGGTACTCGCAAGAAGAACGAATTGATTTTGGTGAGACATTCGCCCCTATCTCACGACTCAAAGCAATTAGAATATTCCTAGCATATACAACCTACAAGAACTTCACAGTATATCAAATGGACGTAAAAAGCGCACTCTTAAATGGCTTACTTGAAGAAGAAGTTTACGTCGAGCAACCACCCGGATTCGAGGTAAAAGGCACTGGTGATCAAGTCTATAAAGTCAAGAAGGCATTGTATGGGTTGAAATAAGCTCCGCGAGCTTGGTACGATGCCCTGTCAACATTCCTAATTGGTTGTGGATTCACCAAGGGCCTAGTCGATAAAACCCTTTTTAGAATTCAAGAAAATGGTCATATTTTATTAGTGCAAATTTATGTTGATGATATTATTTTTGAAAGCACTAATATATCTTTGTGTGAGAAATTCTCTAAGCTTATGCAGAACATATTTGAAATGAGCATGAAGGTAGAATTGAACTACTTTTTGGGGCTACAAGTCAAACAGCTCAAAGAAGGAATTTTCGTGAATCAAGCCAAAAGTACAAAAGATCTTATAAAGAAATTTGGGCTAGATGGAATATCCTCAGTCAAAATTCCCACGAGTACTTCTCAAAAATTGGACAAAGATGAAGAAGGCAAAGACGTTGATCAAACGATGTATCGAGGAATGATTGGATCATTGCTATATCTAACCGTGAGTAGACCGGACATATCTTACTCAGTTGGAGTATGTGCTAGATTTCAATCGAAGCCGAAAGAGACTTATCTTATTTAAACCAAAAAGATAATTCGATACTTAAAGGGAACAATCAACGTGGGATTATGGTATCCTAACGAAGGAGATTTTACACTAACTGGTTATTCAGATGCAGATTTTGCAGGTTGTAAAATAGACCGAAAAAGTGCCTCAGAGACATGCCAGTTCTTAGGGGTAAGATTGGTCTCTTGGTTCAACAAGAAGCAAAACTCCATAGCTACAAGCAGTGCCGAAGCCGAATATATTGCAGCTGGGAGTTGTGCACAAATTTTATGGATGAAGCAACAATTGTTGGACTATGGGATTAAATGCAAAAATGTTAGTATTTTATGTGATAATACTAGCGCGATTGCAATAACCCAAAATCCAGTACTTCACTCGCAAACCAAACATATTGACGTTCGACATCATTTCATACGAGACCACGTCGAGAAGAAAGATTTAAAGATCGATCATGCATGTTCCCACAGAAAATCAAATTGCCGACATTCTCACAAAACCGTTGTGTGAATCTTGTTTTGCAATTCTAAGGCACGAAATGGGAATGATAGAAATGAGCTAAGTATTTTGAAACTCTTTAAATTCGAAAATGTGTGTATGTGTTTTGCATGAAATTTGTTACTAATATGTTCTACGTGATTTAATTTGAGAAATTTGTTTGTGTACATGTTTGTAATTTTATCTTACGAATTTAGGAACGTAGAAATTGGTTTATTTGATTTTAGTTGTGTAAGGGATATATATATTTTAGGGGTAATTAGCATGATATTAAGTAATATGTATGTATATGGATTAGGGGGAATCAGCATGTTATTGGGTCAAATTGATGCAAGTTGAAAATGGTTCACTGTATGCAAGTTGAAGGTCAAATAATTTATGTGCTTAACAACTTTATTTAATTTTGACATAATTAAAAGTCAAATTGATGTGATTTCATTTAGAAATTAGAAATGTATCTGGCATCATTTTTAATTGTAACTCGCACCCATTTTATTTATCTGTCGCTCAGAGAGAATTATCAGTTTTATCGCATCTTGAACATAAAATTGTTGGCGTGAATATATTTATTGCACTAACAATTATGTGTCATAGAAATTTTTGCTCCATGAACATCTACAGGTGGCAGTTAATTGAAGCTTAATTTTTGGCGCCATGTACCTAAAAATGGAGTATTAAAATCTGAGTTGTCAAATTTAAATCAGTGAAAGTTCAAAGTTACCCTCAATTGCTCTACAGTCTCTTTCTATCCACTAAAGGGAAAGATGGTAATTTCCAAGGCATTTATTTTGCCTCACCAACGGGTGAAGAAGAATAAAGAAGTCCAAGTGAGATTGAACCTCCATCTTCCTCATTCTCACCCACCAGCCGAAAGCAAGAAGAAGGGAGAAATTTCCAAAAGCTTCTAAACCTACCTAACCCATCCCAAATCTTCCACATAAATCCCTTCTACACATAAATACCCATTACCCACCATCTCCATTAACCTTAAAACCATTCACAAACAAAAACCCATTCCTCTCAACCAAATTTCCGGGACTGCCGATTCTATCACCGAAAAATCCACCTAAAAAATCCCTAATTTTTGTTCAAATTCAAGATGGAAGCTGATCCAAATCAAATTGAAGTCGAAGGATCAAGGAAGTCCGCAAGGGTGATTTTTGGGATGATCTTAGACCTTGAAGACTACATCAAGCATGTTCAATCGAAGGACTTGGGGGTAAAAATCATAAACTCTCTTGAATCTAGTGGTTTATTGGATTTTTTCTCTTTCAAGTATGATGGTTTCTACAAGAATGAAGTAATAGATTTTTATAAGCATGCATGTGTCGAAAATGGCTCTATAAAATCTATTGTTGGAGGCGTAGAACTATCAATTGGATTAGGTGATTTTCGAAACAAGTTTAATTTGTTGGAGAAAGGATTAAGATTTGAAAATCATGGTTTTGATTTAAATGCTTTTTTGGAGTGAGATACGGCATGATGCCGCAACGGTCGGGGCTTGTAATCATGGCAAGAAAGTGTTGTTAAAACACGAGTACGGGATGTTGCTAGATATTGTGCATAAGATTGTTGAATGCAAGTATGTTAGTAGAAATTTCTTTACTAAGGAGAAGTTTAGTTTAATGCATATTATCTTGAATAATGTTGCTGTGGATTTGGGATTTTTTCTGCTTGGGAGATTAATTGAACAGGTTGGATGTGCTAAACCGTTGATTAATGGCTGGTTTCCTCATGACCTTGGTTATGGCTTTGTTGTTGGAGAGCTATTAAAAACCAAGAGGGTTGCCCTGTCTAAAACCAAGACCCATCCAAAACCAAAATTACATCTTCAGAACACCCACCCTAGTCGAACCAATACAAAAAGCCACCCGAAAGTGAAAACCGTCAAACCCACCCAAAGAATCCTTAACCAAGAAATCCCTTGTTATCCGAGAGCCTAGTCTTGGAGAATCCAACACCCTCGGGAGACCTAGTGACGATGCGTGTAGCCATCCTCTAGTCACCCTACCCGCACCCATCATCAACTCCATGAATCCAAACACAACCGAGTTGGCAGTTCAAAATGATATTGGGAGTGTTGATGATATTCCTACTAATGGGGCGGACAGTACTTTGTTGGAGGAGCTTGACCGTGTCAAGTTTTGGAGATCTTGGAGATTGAGTGATCATCATTCGGTTGCTACGTCTATAGGGCCGAATACACTTGAGTTGGAGGAATTTGCTCTTGCATGGTTAGGTACACGTGACCTTTCTATTGCTACAAGGCTATTGGAGATCAATCAATGTTTTATGAGGAAAGTTACCAATAGCCGATGAAAGGAAGTTGCACAGGACTCTACCGATGTTGCCGTAGAGACAGTCGATAGCTTTGCTTGTGATTATATTGCTCACGCCATGCATGTTTCAAGAATGGAAGCACACGGACCACTGGGAGAAGCATCTGAAAAAACACGTGTATCTTGAAAGCAAGATAAAGCCTAAGATTCCGATAAAAATAACAAATTAATAATTAAGCTGGACTAGCTCCAGGATCTAATCCAGATAGAATAAATAAAAGCTTAAGCAAGTAATAAACGGAACCGTGCATCAGGAGATGTTAACGCAGTTCGGAGCATCACTCCTACCTCTACGGGGCCGCTCACATCAACCCAAATCCACTAGACAAATAACAGGAGTGCAAACAGAAGAGATAACATTACACTTGAAGTATAAACTATATCTACTCCAGATCCTACTCCAGTGACTACATGGACTTGACGTGTAGGCTATCTTCTTCGCATCATGAACCCTTCATGAAATCTTCTTCACCAATGCATCACCGTTCAGATATCCAACAAGACATATCAGAATAGAGAAAGTGAAAATCCTCTTCAAAACATGTGAATTGGAATGCTAGACAAGGTAGCATTTTATAGAGGTACTTGAGATGCCTCCCTGATCTAAACTTGCGCATCTTATACCTCCTCATTTTCAGTTGCTCTTTTGATTTAAAGATCCCTGAGAATAGGGTCTTGACTAGAACCTTTTGACCGTGATGTCTTACCTCTTGGCACTTGATCCAGTGAAACAAACCTTAACTAATTTTTGTAGCCAATTACGCACTTTAAAAAAACAACTAATTCAAGCCAACATAGTAGGGTACAATGTGTAACATTTTTACACTTACAATTAGGGGTGGAAATAGGCCAAGCCGAGCCGAGCTTTGGAAAATTAGGCCTGGGCCTGTTACGAAAATCTAAAGCTTGGGCCTGGGCCTGAGCCTGTATGTAGACTTTTTGTTAGGCTCAAGCCTGAGCCTGCAATTAGTCTGGCCTGGCCTGAAGCCTTTTTAAAAGCCTGTTTAATATTTAGGTCATTAAAAATGCTTCAAAGTATGTCCTACCTTAGCATATTAAAGCCTACATGTTAAAACTTTTTAAAAACTTTAGTATATCTAAATAATATATACTTGGGGTTATATTGTAAATATACAAATATTAGGTATAAAATAGAATATATATATATATATATATATATATATATATATATATATATATATATATAGGCCAGGCCTGTAGGCCTGAAGGCCGAGCTTGGTATATATAGGCCTGGCCTGTTTAGTTTAATAAGCTTTGAAATTGACTCAAGCCTGACCTTTTTACTAAACGAGCTAGGCCTAACTAGGCTTTAATTAGGCCAGGACATAGGCCCCTACAAGGGGCCTGGCCTATTCCCACCCCTACTTGAGGCTCCTATAAAAGGAGCATCAAGGTTCCATAATTTCAATTGCAATGCTCATCCGCTAGGCAAGCTTGCAATGCCCATCCGCTAAGCATGCAGATGGGCAGACTACTTAATTTAGGAGCCAAGGCTCCAATTTTTTTTATTATTTACACACACACACACACAGATAATTTATTTAAATATATATATTTGTTGATAGATTGATAGATAAAATTATAATTAATTAAATATATATATTTATATAATACATTATATTTATTAAATAAATATAAATATTATATAATGTGCAAAGAGTATTTTTGGTATTTGTGATATAAAAGCTATTCCCAAGGGCATGGGAATAGCTAATACAAAGCCCCCCCCCCCCCCCCCCCCCCCAGGAATGGATATTACCCTTGCGAAGGTAATAGCTCATTCCTAGGCATGCTATTCCCATGACAAAATGATCCAACCAAACGATGGAATAGGTCTATTCCAAGGAATGTTATTCCATTCCGGCCTGACCTATTCCATGAACCAAACATGCCATTAAAGCAGAGCCCATGCATTTATTAATTAAGAGCATCACCTCATCAAATAACATAAGTTATGAAGGGCCAGCGTACTTATACAGGAGGGCGCTTTAATTATTATGAAGTATGGACACTTATTGAGAAGAGCTGTTGTAGTTATTAGGTAGCCTTGTAACCGTTAGTTATGGTCTATTATAAAACCTGACCCCATGTAGTAGGAGGGGGACATGCTCAAAATCTTGTAATGAAACTCTTAAGCGATACAAACTTAGCTTACTTTCCAAATATACGATGTTAGCTTATTTACCGTCAATGGTGCTTTCACTAAGAGTTGGAGATAAGCTATGAAGCGGCTAAACAACTTTATATTTTATATCACACAAAGAAGAAGTTGGGGATCAAGCGATTCCCATGAATCCCGCAACTTGACTTGCAACTAGGGGTGTGCAAACTTCGGATAATTTTCGGTTAACCGACCGAACCGACAAAGTTCGGTTAACCGTTTTCGAACTGAATTTTTTCGGTTCGGTTAATGGTTAAAGGAATTTTAAAACTTCGATTAACGGTTAATTCGGTTCTAAAGGTCGGTTAACAGAATGGTTAACCGAAATTTTTAATATATACATAAATAATAATATAAATATAAATACTAATTTGAAGTTATGGATGTTTGGAGTTTATAATTCATGTTTTTTATATTTTGTTATGAATTTATTATGATATGTATTTTATTTTAATTGGATTTATTAGTTTAGGTTTTATTTATAGAATTTTAAATTTTAGCTTTAAAAAGTTCTGTTAATCGGTTAACCGACCGATTAACCAAAAAAAATTTGGTTCGGTGAATTCGGTAGAGCAAACTTCGGTTCGGTTTACGGTTAAAGAAAAAAAACTTCGGTTAACCGATTGAACACCCCTAACCGCAATGGCAACGTTGGTATGGATGCCCAAGCTTCAAACTCACGGGACCTCCGGGACCAACTCAACAACAATTGCGGTGGAGATCTTGCGGCACCGGTCCTGCATATGGACCTCCACTCAACTGCCCGAGCCATTCAGCATGCTACAACGACATTGGCTCAATTGGTAGTTGGGATGAAAGGTCGAATGCCTCGGCTACTAATGCAGGAAGTTGAGGTGCATGGAGTCCCTGTGGAAAGAGAGAACCCAACAACAAAGTGCAGCCCACGTAATGAGAAGCCGCCATGAAACTCAACATCGCCCTAAGGTAGACCAAACCAAGTACTGTCGGTTCCACCGACAGGTTGGTCACGACACTAACAAGTGTCACGTTCTGAAGAGACAAATAGAAGAACTAATTCAGATAGTGATACTTTACTCAGTTTGTAAAGCATCCAGGGCAACAACAACAACAACAACACCAGCACAAGCAGCAGGGTCAACCCAAAATTGTATGGCGAAAGGACGAGGGCCCCGAGCCATCCACATCCAAAAAGAGGGAGTACAACCATATTGCGGAAGAAAGAGACAAGGAGTTAGAGTGGGAGTCCACACCGCACAAAAAGTAAGTCATTCGCTACGAATTGGAAAGTCCAAAGTAGGGTAATGTAACTACTGATCATGGTCAGCCATGACTGTAAACTTTGTATATATTCACAAAATTCCGTGTACAGCGTGTGAATAATTCAATATGCAGGTACAAAATCTCTGTCTAGTCATCTGATTCTTCAATGATGTTATCTATTGAAGTGCCTCCGAGATTCAAATAGCGTAGCCTCCGGGATTCAATTGGCGCATGCCTCCGGGATTCAAGTGGCGTAGCTTCCGGGATTCAATTGGCGTAACTTTCAACAACGAACGTCAAGAATTTAGAAAAAATCAACCCTGCAAAGTTTCAAAACACATGCAATGGATTCAAGTTGCCTTAAGATCCTCAAATGCCTTCAAAAGACTTCAAGATCTTCGAGCCAATCAATTCTGCAAAGCTCCAATGTACCTGCAATAGATTCAAATTGCCTGCAAAATATTCAAAAGATGCCTTCAAGTCTTCAAGCGTTCTTCAATGCCTTCAAGCTCTTCAAATGCTTTCAACTCCCCTAGTCTTCAAGTTGTCAAGTGTTCTTCAATGCCTTCAAAACCTTCAAGTCTTCAAGTTCTTCAAATGCTCTCAACTCCTCAAGTCTTCAATTGTTGTCAAGCGTTCTTCAATGCCTTCAAGCTCTCAAGTCTTCAAGTTGTCAAGCGTTCTTCAATGCCTTCAAAGCCTTCAAGTCTTTAAGTTCTTCAAATGCTCTCAACTCCTCAAGTCTTCAATTGTTGTGTTTTCGGAATGAAAAATGAAGACCCTATTTATAACTGAAGGCCTAGCCAAAATCTCTCAACCAACTCTAATTTTAAATTAATTAATTAATTATTTATTTATGAAAATGAATCTTGCCCAAAATCAAGTCTAGGTTCATTATTGTATAATCTAATACAAATTCAAATTAAATTATAATTATTTAATTCAAATATAATAAAATAAATATTATATTTAAATTATAACTATAATTCAAATTCAAATATGAAGTGGACTTGGACCAATTAATTAATTAATTCAATGGCCCAAATCAAATTTAATTGGGCTAATTAAATTAAATTAAATTGACTTCTATGATCCAATTAATTAAATTGGCCCAATCATCAATCTCGACATCGGCCCAATAACAATTTTATCCGTCTATTTATCGGGTTCAAATTTTCTGTCTACAAATTGCCCCCTCAAGACTCGTCGGAACATGCAACTTGATGTACTTGGAGCGAAGAAGTCTCGAAATTTAATAAACGGACCTTTCAATTCATTAGAGTGTCTCCTAATATCATGTGTCCAAAATCATTTTAAGATGAAGTTGGCATAATCCAATTTTATGGGCCCAAACATTTTAAGACTTTGCCATGTTGAATACTAAGCTCACTGGCGCATACTGAATATCTCAAAGCCCAATATCATTTTAATCAAGCTGCATTGCATGATGCAATCATTATTGTGTGGACCATATTTTGTCTACTGTAAAATAATGTATATTTAGTACAAAAATAATGTACATTCAAGACAAAAATAATGTACATTATATTCAGGGAATGTACATTATATTTGTTCTGAATGTACATTATATTGTATAATGTACATTCAGTACAAAAATAATGTACATTTAATATATTAAAAATGTATTTTTTATTATGGTCCACATAACATTGTGTGGACCATGGTCCACACAATAATTTGCCGACATGATGTCAAGATTAGGCCAATTCAAAGCCCAACAACAATCCAACTCCTCTGCCTTGACTACCTTAATCACAACTTTGTTGTCCATAATCCATTAACTCATTTTCGCAATTGCACTCATTAATTAACTTATAGTATCGTACCCCAACAAAAATGCCTGGAGCGGTGGAGCCATAATTAATTTGAATTTGTTTTTCTTAACCCATCAACTTTTTTGAAAGAAAAATTAATCCATTAGCTTCCTTCGCCTGAAATAATGCGTAACAACATAAGAAGAATCCTACTATACTTCCAACTCCAATCCTGTTTGGAATTTAAAGTTCTGAACTCCTTGGCTTTCGCATTCTAACTCAACATCAAACACTCAAAGCCATCTATAAATAAGGCCGAATCCCATCATTCTACCACCGCGATAAAAATTTAAAACAGAAGGTTTCGGAGAAGCTGTTCGTAGTCTGCTCTTTTAGTAAGGTAAAATCCTATTCTTAATCTCTTTATCTTCATCTTCCATATACGTTTCATCTTCAGGACCAGGAAGAGCAAATCCATAAAACATCTTCAGGACCAAGACGAGCAAATCCATAAAACAGACGATTGATCTGTTTGATTTTTTTTTCCGTCGCCATCAACTTCTTCAAAGAATTCCGCTAATCACATGGAAGAACGAGTTGCCGAAAGGTTTTTTTTTTTGTTGTTTTTTTTTAGTTGGAGGTTACCGGACTGCTACCTGCCGCTGGAAGTTTTCGCAGAAGTCACCGGAGTGTTGCCCGTCGGAAACCGCCGCTCAACTGTTGATGCTACCGCCTCGCCGGAAGCCTTTTTTGTTCTCCTTTTTTTTTTTTTTTCAGAAATTGCCAGAGTTTTACCACCACGATTGCCGGAGCTCCGTTGCTATTTTGGCCGAAGTCTGTCGCAAAAGTTGCCGGAAATTTTCGCTGGACGTTTTTCCTTTTTTTTTTTTTCTTCTTTTTTGAAGTCGCTGCGCAACCGCCAACACAGCCGGAGTCCAGAGGTCGTCGGAATGCTGCCCGCCGGAGTCCAGAAGTTGCCCTCTGCTCGTCTATACTTCTCTGCTGCTTGGAGGTCAACGCTACTTAGCCTCTCGCCGGAAGTCGCCGGAGTTATTTTCTGTCTGTTGTAGGTCGCCGGTCGTAAATTTCCACTGGAGTCTGCCGTCTAACTCCATTTCTTCACCGTGGACTTCGCTGGACGTTTTTTTTTTTTTTTTTTTTTCAAGTCGCCGGAGACTGCTGCTGTGCTGCCGAGACTGTCGGAAGTATTTGGGAGCCGGAATCCATCCTCCGTCATTAAAGCCATCGGAAGATTATCGCTCAAGGATGTCGCCGCTCAGCCCCTCGCCGGAGAACGACGCTGTTGGAGCTTTATCAATGAACTGCGCCACCCTTCGTCGGAAATTTTTTCCATTTTTGCAAGAGTCGCGGGAAGTGAACTGGAATCTACCTTCTTCGCCGATGCCGCACGAATCGTTACTGAGCTACCGTATGAACTGAGAAGAGAGGAACAGGACTGTAGAAAATAAGAAGTGATGCTGATGAAGGCACTTTAAAGAGGATGGAGACTAAATGCTTGGATGTTGACAAGACACTGACACGGCATGCACAAAGCCGTAGACAACCTATTTTCGAAACAGCCAGAGACACATTTTTCTTTTCTTTTTTGCTTGTTTTTTTCTTTCTTTCATTTTGCTTCGTATTTTTCTTTCTTTCATTTTGCTTCGTATTTTTCTTTTTTTCATTTTGCTTCGTATTTCGTACCCCTATCCCTTTTTCCTTTTTTTTTTTGCATGAAAGCCGTGGCTCTGTAAGTTAGCTTTCCAACGATACCCAGATCACCTCAATCGAACTATTATAGAACGAGATATGACCAAAATACCAAAGAATGACCAACTGTTGCGGGAATGTATGCTTTGACAATTATTTTTCATTCCAAGACTTGCAATGCTTCCTATACTTGTTCTCCTCCTTTCCATGCCAATAATTAACGTGTGTTGAATAGAATCACTATCTTGGACGAAAATATAAAATTTTTGTTATGACTGAACTTAGACAATAAAATTTCTAAGCTGCCTACGTACTCCTGCAAAGGAAATCAAGTCAAACGTAGTTCAAATATTTCTTTTTTAAAGTAAAGCCGTTCACAGTTTAGACTCATGCGGGCCAGGAGCGTCTATGATTTGGGCCCACCTATAGACAAGCGAGATGCATTAGCAGTTTAACCATGTGCTGCATTTTTGGTGGATATCATTCATCAAGTAGTCTCGTTTACTTAATAGGGCCAACTCGCGCATCATTTTCATAAACCAAGTTGTACATGCCCCCCCCCCCCCCCCCCCCCCCCCCCCCCACAACCAGGATCTCGTCATGTCAATTAATGTGGATGAAGACGGCACCTCATCTTGGGTTGGTGTCTCTCCATAACCTGAATCAAGGTCTTCTTCTTTTCCTTCTTGCACACGGGTGTATATAATGGTCTTTGGCTGGACCTTCAAGACTTCGCTGTATGAAACATGGACGTCAAGTTCGCTGTTGGTGTGTTCTTTTAAAACTCGAGCAACTCTGAGTCTGTCATGTATTGACTCCCTCTTAGCAGGTTTTAGATTTGACTCAAGCCTATGAAAGGCTGACCGTCGTGGTTGTACCTCGCCAATCCTATCAAAGACTGATTGCCTCTTGTGGTGTTCCTCCTCATCGGTAGATGTGATGCAATTACTTGCGACTCTATTTATGAAGATTCGCACTGGTTTAGGGAGCCCATAGCCTAATCCTTTACGTTAATGCGGTCCCTGCTGATTTGACTTGCCTTTACCGCCGGCTTCTGGGATAAGCTTCCCCAACTTCTGCGGCTCCTTGGGATTGTAGCCAGCTTTAGCTAGAAGTTTATAAACATTGGGGTCGAAGCCATTAGTGTGCTTAACAGGCAACATTTCATCTATTCCATCCCGAGCATTGTTATCTTTGGTTTCTTCTCAAGCGGTTTCGCTGGGGGAGCTTTCAATGGTTCAATTCTTGTAAGCGGGAAAACAAGTTCCTTATGGCAATGAGCTTGGTCTATGCCTTGTTTGTCTTTCCACTTTGGATCGAGAGGTGTGTCAACATTGCTTTTGTCAGTCTCTTCAACAATAACTTGTTTCTTCAAGTAAAATTTTGCGTCTGCAAAGTACGACTCTGCTTTGGTGAATGGACTTTCATCAGCGACCACCTTTTCTATCACACCGCCTTTTTCAAACATGAGGCATTGGTGCCAGGATGAGGGGACCACTCTGTTCTCATATATCCCCAAGGTCGGCCTAACAACAAGTTATAAGACGTCCTTGCATCTATCACATAACATATTGTACTTGAGTACAACGTTCCGACCCTGATATCAAGTCTGATGGTACCTAGTGCCCTTTGCCACCTTGATTAAAACCTTGAATCATTAGGCGGCTTTGAGAGAGCTCGTCGGTAGAGATGCCAAGTTCTTTCATAGCTCAGAGTGATAGAATGTTCACAGCCGATCCTTGATCAATCAAAATCCTTTTGATTCTTTGCTCGCGGGCATAGCCTTCTATAAAAAATGGACGATTATGTGGTGTACCGCCGAGCAATAGTTCTTCATCTTTGAAAATTGTCTCTGTAGTGTAAGACACGGCTTTGCGAGTGTAGACCTCGTTGCTTCCTTCAATCAAGGGGAATGAAGATTCTCCCACTTCAACATGTTCTTCATTGGTATTCAAGCAAGTTTCAAGAATGTCTGTTCTACTCAGGCGAAACCCCTTTGGCATGTTTTGAGCTAGGGAAACTGGTGCCTGTGGCTTGTTGGGAAGTCCTTTCTTCATCGAGTCATGGACGGGGTCCCTTGCCGACTTCTTCTCAACCCATTGCCTTGTCATTTTCTTTAATGGTCTAATATGACTAGTAGGATCAACTTGTGATTGTTTTTAATACTGGACGCCAGCATGCTTTACTCTAAATGGAAGTGTGCATTTATGTTGCTTGCTCCCATTATTCTCCTCATCTTCTATAAGTAATGGAGGAAACCTCCCACATGAAATTTGGTTTGTGCTTGAGCTAGCATCCGCAAGCTCTATCTTTCCATCACGAGTAAGCCCCATCACTTTATCCTTAAAGACGAAACATTTTTCAATCGGGTGCCCGAGGAGACGATGATACTTGCAATAGTTGAGGTCATCCACCCTAGAAGCTTCTTCTGGGCGCTTCATCTCAGGCAACTCAATTAATTTGAGTTTCAGCAACTCGTCAAACATAGGAGAAATGTCAGAATCCAAGAATGGATATTGTTTCTCCTGCCACTCTTCAACAATTGTTTTTCTAGCTCCCCTTGATGGCCACTGAATGATCTTTGCTTGGGCTTCTCAGCCACTTTGGTGAAAACCCGCATTGGTCTTGTCATCACGTTCATCGTCTCTTTTTTCTCTTGCTTTGGAAAGAACTTACTCCCTTTGTTGGCATCTTGGTTTGCAGGTTCCTTTGATGAGTTGGGCATACTTAATCCCCATTAGCTTCAATACTCAATTCCATGTCATGAGCACGACTGGATAGTTCTTCAAATGCTCTAGGCTTGATTCCCTACAAGATGTAAGAGAGCTCAAAGTGCATGCCTTGGATACACATTTAAATTGCAGAGCTTTGGGATATCCTCTCTTTAGAAGTTGAGGCAAAACTCCCCCCATCTCTCGATGAAAGCGCCTGCACGTTCACCCTTCCATTGGCGAGTGGTGGTGAGTTCCAAGAAGCTGACAGTCCTTCTTATGCTGTAGAAGCGGGTCAAGAACTCGCGCTCCATATCATTCCAGCTATCAATGCAACCATGCTCCAGGTCGGTGTACCAATAAAAGGCTGTGCCCTTCAGAGAGCGGACGAACTGCTTGACGAGGAGATCTCCGTATGTTCCTGCATCATTACAGGTATCAATGAAGTGGGCGATGTGCTGCCTTGGGTTGCCTTTTCCATCAAACTGCTAAAATTTGGGAGGTTGATAGCCCAGCGGCATCTTCATTTCTTCACTCCTCTGAGTATATGGCTTACTGTAAGTGTATGAATATTGTCCTCCCTCAAGCTTCCCTTTGATCGCTCCCATGATGTAGTCGTTCAACTGCTCGACAGGTATCATGCCCTCAGAAATTGGAATACTTTTCTCAGCGGGTGGTGGACGAGAGATTGTCTCTTCCATTCTTGGCCTACTTTGATGACGCAGTGACTTGACATCAATCTCATCTTCTTGGGTTTGAGGCTGCTTCTTGGAAGCTCGACTTGTTTTGCTGTTTCTTCTGCTTTCAACTTTTTCGCTGAGCTCATTGATCCTCCTTTCTTGGTCATGCATGAACATAGTTATTCCCTCGAGAGATTTGGCGATGTTTGCTAGTTGTTCCTCCAATGATGTCGCGTTTGTTGTCATAGCGGGCATGATTGTGTAGATGTGATTCCATTTCGGTGAGGTTCTTCGCAGAAGTGATGACTGTGATGAGCTTCCACTGCTTGGGGTTTTATTCGAGGGAGTAGGGCTCGCAGGACTCTTGTTGCTGGGAGCTCCTTCGCTTGTAGGATTCTTGTTGCCAACAACCTCCATTGTAGCGGATGACCCCTTGTTATGTATAGCTCTTCGTGACATGGTGGAGCTTCTGTCAATCCTTCGAACGATGTTGCGAGCGATGTCCTGGGCCCCATGCAGCTGCACTCCTAGGTTTCTCACTCGGCTCCGAGTCATTGCTCCTTCTACGTTTTGGCTGTCAACGGAATCGGCCACGGATGATGCCTTAGAGCGGGTAGCTTGAGCGTAGGTCATCTTAGAGGAGGGATTTCTTGATGCCATTTTTGGATTCCTTCCTTATAGAGCCCGCGAATCAACAGTGAAGAGATGAGAGTCAGAGTTGTCCCACTGGCATGCCAAAATCTGTAAACACAAAAAAGTAAACTTTGTATATATTCACAAAATTCCGTGTACAGCGTGTGTATAATTCAATATGCAGGTACAAAATCTCTATCCAGTCCTCTGATTCTTCACTGACGTTATCTATTGAAGTGCCTCCAGGATTCAAATAGCGTAGCCTCCGGGATTCAATTGGCGCGTGCCCCGGGATTCAAGTGGCGTAGCTTCGGGGATTCAATTGGCGTGACTTTCAACAACGAACGTCAAGAATTTAAAAATAATCAACCTTGCAAAGTTTCAAAACACATGCAATGGATTCAAGTTGCCTTAAGATCCTCAAATGCCTTCAAAAGACTTCAAGATCTTCGAGCCAATCAATTCTGCAAAGCTCCAATGTACCTGCAATGGATTCAAATTGCCTGCAAAATATTCAAAAGATGCCTTCAAGTCTTCAAGCGTTCTTCAATGCCTTCAAGCTCTTCAAATGCTCTCAACTCCCCTAGTCTTCAAGTTGTCAAGTGTTCTTCAATGCCTTCAAAACCTTCAAGTCTTTAAGTTCTTCAAATGATCTCAACTCCTCAAGTCTTCAATTGTTGTCAAGCGTTCTTCAATGCCTTCAAGCTCTCAAGTCTTCAAGTTGTCAAGCATTCTTCAAAGCCTTCAAAGCTTTCAAGTCTTTAAGTTCTTCAAATGCTCTCAACTCCTCAAGTCTTCAATTGTTGTGTTTTTGGAATGAAAAATGAAGGCCCTATTTATAACTGAAGGCCTAGCCAAAATCTCTCAACCAACTCTAATTTTAAATTAATTAATTAATTATTTATTTATTTAAGAAAATGAATCTTGTCCAAAATCAAGTCTAGGTTCATTATTGAATAATCGAATTCAAATTCAAATGTAATTATAATTATTTAATTCAAATATAATAAAATAAATATTATATTTAAATTATAACTATAATTCAAATTCAAATATGTAGTGGGCTTGGACCAATTAATTAATTAATTTAATATCCCAAATCAAATTTAATTGTGCTAATTAAATTAAATTAAATTGACTTCTATGATCCAATTAATTAAATTGGCTCAATCATCAATCTCGACATCGTCCCAATAATAATTTTATCCGTCTATTTATCGGGTTTAAATTTTATGTGTCTACAATGACCAACCTTGTTGAATAAAACATAAAAAAAAAACTTATTTTATTTTAATTCTCACAGTCCTTTGTGTTTGCAAAATGGGGAAGCTGATGCCGTGTCCTCACCAACCATGCCTGAGACACCTCGGTCAGGAAACAAAAAGGGAGGAGGCCGAGGTAGTGTACTCGATCTCATTTGACTAAGGCTTGTCCTTACCAAAAAAAAAAAAAAAAAAAAAGCTCATGCACTCTATTTTCTAAGTGCAAGCACAAGATCCGATCTCGCTAGCTACACGACAGAAGGACGTTTTCTTGGCCAAGCCTGCATCTTGGTTACGAAAATGCCATATATTCTCTAAGGGACGACATAGGATCCAATCTCGCTAGCTACCCGACGGAAGGGCATTTTCTTGGCCAAGCCCACAACTTGGTTATGAAAATGCTATCCCCCTAAGAGTCGGTACCGGGTATGACTCCGCTAACTACCCTAAGGAAGAACTGACCTTCGATCGAGCCCACAAGCGCCCAAAGTGAGCTATCAACAAAATAATAATAATAATAATAATAAGAAAAAAATGGATAAACACAAAAAAACAATAAAAAAACACTAGAAACTCATATGGTCGATGACCGCGCCTCGGCTATGGTTTGCCGAAGGTTAGCCCCCGGCCATGGCTTGGCCGAGGCAGCACCTCAGCCACGATGGTCGAGGTCAGCCCTTGGACATGACGTGACCGAGGCGACCAGTTCGATTGCGTCGTCGATTTCGCATGAAAAAAAATAAATAATATAAATTGTTATTATTGTTATTATTGTTATTATTGTTATTGTTGTTGTTGTTATTATTATTATTATTATTATTATTATTATTATTATTATTATTATTATTATTATTTTTATTATTATACGAGAAAAATTCCTAGCTTGCGTTTCTTTGCTCGTAGCCTACGGGCATGGGACTGATGATGAATTATTTGACAAAGTCCAACATTTAATTACTCCCTAGCTGACTCCGCTGCACTTGTAGCTCGGGAGTATGGGGCTGGTGAGATGATAATTGGACAAGGCACCGGACCTGACTCGACGCTCTTGGTTTAGCCTGTTAGAGCAGTGAAGGCGGTTAAATAAGTAACAGTTAGAGTCAAAGGAGATGGAACAATACACTTAAAGTAGAGCCCATGTTTTTATTAAGAGCACCGCCTCATCAAATAACATATGTTATGGAGAGCCATCGCACTTATAGAGGAGAACGCCTCAATTACTATGGAGCATTGACACTTATTGAGAGAGCAGTTGTAGTTCTTAGATAGCCTTGTAACCTTTAGCTACTGTCTATTATAAAATCTAACCCCATGTAGCAAAATGAGGACACATTCAAAATCTTGTACTGAAACTCTTATGCCATACAAACTTGATCACTTTCCAGGTAACTTATTTATCGTTTTATATATATATATATATATATATATATATATATATATATATATATATATATATATATATATATATAGGGTTGAATTCACATGAGGCATACATTTAAACATCAGATTCGAACTCATGCTTTATTAATTAATAAACATATGCACACAACATACAAACTATTGCACACGCGCGACTACACTAGGCCATGCACACGACATACAGATTAATGACACACGACATACAAACTATGACACACGATTACAATAGGCCATGCACACGACATACACACTAATGGCACACGACTACACTTGTCCGCATAGTCCTCTATAATATAGTTGTATATATATATATATATATATATATGTATATATATATATATATATATATATATATATATATATATTACAATAAACTAAAATTTATTTTGAAAAAATAATTATATTGATAGAAAAATTAAAAGATATGATTACAATTTTCAACTTATTCGGACTTCTTAACATATATTTTTTTTAAATATGTGTTTTACATTATATTTAGAGTTGTGTTTGGAAACTTGAAAAATGATTTTTGAAAATTATGTTTTTGAGTTTCCCGTGTTTGGTAAGGAATGGAAAATGTGAGCCAAAGGTAAATGACTATTTGATTAAAGGAAAATACCCTTATTTTAAAACAAAATTTAAAGGGGAAAATGACATTTATTCCCCTGAGTTATATACTTATAGCACTTTTTCCCCCTGAATTATTCATGTAAGCACATTAGTCCCCTCAATTATTTTAAAAGTGGCGACTTCACCCCCCCCCCCCCCCCGATATATTAAATTGACATTTCTACCCTTAAAGTAAATATTTTATTTATTTTTCTTTTCCAACAAATTATTGCGTATATGTAGGGATGACCACTGTTCGATTCGAATTGAACGGACACTAAAGCAATCGAATTAAAAGTTTCCGGTTATGATTCAGATCCAGAACCCAATATTTGGATTTCAATTTTATTAAAATTATGAATCGAAAAAAACTGGATCCTGAACTGTGAACCGGCGGTTCCGGATTCGGTTTGCGATTTTGAACCATCTTTATTTTAAAATTTTATTTTTCATTTTAAAATAGTCTAAATTCAAAAATAAATGTATTTTATTTTTTTCAGTTTGGAACATGAACCGGTCGTCCCGGTTCGCGGTTTTAATAAAATCTAAATATCGGGTTTCGATTCTAAATTGTAATTAGAATATTTTGGTTTGGTTTCTATAGTGTCTGTTTGGTTTGAACCAAATTGTGGTCATAATTTGTTGGAGAAGAAAAATAAAGAGTAAATATGTCCATTTAACATTTTAGGGGGAAAAACAGCCACTTGAATAATACAGGAGAAGAGAACTCACCACAACAACGGCTTCACAAGCCCTCGTGACATCACACATCACGAGTTGATATGCCTTCCTTATGCCCTGTTCCAACCTTATGGCTACCCCCAACCTTGTACCTTCGGTGCCAACCATTACCTCCAGAAAGCCCCTGTACAGCCAAGTCCAACCTTATTCCTCCGGGACCGTCGTCCCCCACCTATAACCACCAACGAAAACCCACCAATTCACGGCAACACATGCCCGGATAACACAATGTTATCCCCCAAACACGTGGACTCAGCCACAACTCCATAAAATCACGTCACGGCCACCACGAGGACCGCTGCAATACCTTGGTGACTAGCGTCCCATACCACTAATCGTGCAATCCAGGTAAAGCCACACACGCGCCACCACTCACACCAAACAAGCAACGAATTGCAAAAGAGGTACGAAACATACTCAAACAAGAGACAGGTCACCACCCATCGACAACAACGACGCTAGCATTAGGATAATAACTAGCAAGCTCAACAACGAGGATACTCAAGATAGTTCCGAGGAACACACAAGACACCACACGGTTCAACGAAACACAATGTTGAACACTTAGCACGATTCACAACACCAAAGATCCTACATGGATACCTACCATAAAGCTCTAGACCTACGAAACATCAAGAAGACGCTCAAATAGTTCCACAAAAGAACAACGGGAAGCCAAAAGATCAAAGACCAAGACAAACAAATCACGGGGAACAAATCCCGAACCAAACGCCACCGTGTTCCCCGCGGGTGGACCCACAGGTAGTGCCCCACCCGTGGTCCCGCCCGCGGGTACAACACCCACAAGGCATACGTTCCCGCGGGTAGGCCAGCGGGTGGTGCCCCGCCCGCCGTTCCGCCCGCGGGTACGTCCCTGTACCATAACAAATCCCTTCGGGGATTTTCTCCTCCAAACACAAATTCAAGTCCAAAACATGCCAAATCTCACCAAGCACAACAAAATGACTTGAACCAAGGAAAATGCCAAGCAATGGCACAAAGAAAACCTAAACACAAGCTCTAGATATGCAATATCACAAGATAAATGCATAAACACTCACATTTCATAGCAAAACACATGTAAAAGCCAAGAAATCGAATATAGGTAAGCAAAATAGGTTTTGTAGAGCATGGGTTACCTCTTGAAGACCAAAAGACTCTTCTTACACCACAACAAGCTCTCCACTAAGCTCACTAGCCAAACCCACTTCAAGATCAAACCAAAAGATCATAAAGATCCAACCTTTAAGAAAAAGACAACTAAGATGGAACCAAAAAGACTAGACAAGCTTAGATCTTACCCTTCTAGATGCCAAAATAGAGGAAAGATTGAATCTTGGAAGCAAAACTTGGAATCTTGACAAAGGCTTCTTTTGGATTGAAGAACAAGCTACTCTTGTTTTCTAGAGAGAAGGTAGAGATATTTTCTAGGAAATGTAAGGGAATGAAATGAAGAAGTCTTCTAGATTTAGGTTACAAAACCAGCTCTTGGTGAAAAGACAAGGATACCCTTACTAACTCTTAGAAAGTGTAAGGAACAAGGGAACTCCTCTCAAAGCACAAGGTACAACACCACTTAAAGATTGACTAGTCAAATACTAGTCCTTGAGTATCAAAAATCAGGATTTTAGGAATCAATTCCTCAAGAGAAATAGAATTAATTACTCAATTAATTCATGGTTTTGAGTGTGGATTTTTGGGGTGTCACAGGGTGGCCCTCCACCCACCGGCTACCCGCTGGTTTGTCACCCACCCCGGGTCTTTGGCTCCCCCGTTTGATGTTCCCCATTCCCCGTGGTGTCCCAACGGACCCCGTTTGTCGTGCTTGAGTCTAGTTTGATGTTTCGGGTGCCGTTAGTAGGATAAAAGACTCTAGGAATTACATGCTAGTCGAATCGGTAACCCGTTGGCCTAGGTGGAAGTCGTATGAACGCCTTAGGACTATTCTTAGTATGAGAATGATCACACGTAAGCTTATTTATATGTCTCCCCCTCCCAATGTGCTATTATGTGTTATTGTGTGTTATGTGATGCATGATTCCCCAATTTGGTTACGATCAAATTGGCTATACGGGCAGTTGGATGGGTTGAGAACCATCCCAACTGTTAACCAGGCCGGTTGCGATCGGTCAAGTATATAAATATTATATAGGGCTGCGGTCCACTGTTGGTTACTTATGAGCTGCAGTTCATCCTCCTGGCTACAATTAGTGATTCACTTCTTGGGCTGCGGTCCACATGGGCCTCGGGTGCTATGACCCACCGACCTGGATGCGCCAGGCGGTGTGTAGGGCCAATAAGCCCTAGGAAGGCTGTAGTCCACCGAGCTGAGTAATCAGGCGGTGTGTAGGGCTACGGCTGGCTACGATCCACCGAGTGATGGGCCAGCAGTGTGTCTGTTCCTGGTTTTAATGCTAGAGTCTCTTAAGTATATATCTTCCTGCTTCAAAATGGTTTTCATATATCTTTATATATCTATCTATATTGTATTTCAACGCGTTGGAGTGGGTTACCAGCATCATTCGCTAAACAGATATATTTGGCTTTTATGCACCGATGAATAAACCCGGAACGCGCTAGAGATCCGAAGCATAGAATAGTTAGTTTCCCTACGGCCTGCGTGCTATGATTATGTATTGACATTGTATTGAGGATTTTAGTTACTTAGCCTGTGCATCTGAGTTCTCCAGCTCAGATGTGGCATAGCACCCCGCGCTCTTATGTTGATTTTGGGATTTAATGAGAATTCACCTTTATTATATAAGTTTTAAAAATGTAAAAATTTTGGGGTGTTACACCGATGGTTTGAACCCGGGGTTTTATCAGGAGTATTGGGACATTATGGGAGAGGAAGTTGTTCAGACTGTTAGGAGGGTGGTACAGGATGGAGTCCTGCAATAGGGTATTAGTAGTACTCATATTGTTCTTATCCCTAAGAAGCGTTATCCAGAGAGTATGAGTGACTTCTGCCCTATTGCTTTATGTAATGTTATTCATAAAATTGTGGTGAAGGTGCTTGCGAATAGTCTAAAGGGTATTTTGGGTCGACTTATTGGGGAGGCTCAAAGTGCTTTTGTTCCAGGGCGGTCAATAGTTGATAATGTCTTAGTGGCTTATAAGGTTAATCATTCTCTTAATAGACAAAGGGGTGTGAGGGGAGAGAAGTATGCGGATTTAAATTTAGATATGAGTAAAGCGTATGATAGGGTAGAGTGGAATTTTCTAGAACATGAAATGCTCCGAATGGGGTTTGACAGGTCTTGAGTTTCTGATAAGCACTATTTTTTATATTTAATTTATATTATTTTTATAATAAATTAATTTAATATCACATTTATTTTGAACTAATATGTTAATTATTTAAATAATTAGGGCTAAAGATGATTTTGGGCCATTAGGAATATATATATTATATTTGTTAATTAATAAGAATTGAGTTAGATGGAATTAAAATGCGCTAACTCTTTTCGTTCTTTTTGATTGTTTAAGGAAAATTATTGTGTGGACCATGGTCCACACAATGTTATATGGACCAGAACAAAACGTACATTTTTAATATACTAAATGTACATTATTTTTGTACTGAATATACATTATACAATATAATGTACACTCAGAACAAAAATAATGTACATCCCCTGAATAAAATGTACATTATTTTTGTACTGAATGTACATTATTTTTCTACTGAATGTACATTATTTTACAATAGACAAAATATGGTCCACACAACTTGTGTGGACCATGGTCCACACAATAATGATTGGTTTGTTTAATTAGTTAGCCCAACTAAATGTTTTAATTATTTTATCAGCATCCCAAGCCTCATTTAGTTTATTTCCTTTTTCTTTTGGTTTCTTTAGCTTGTACGTGGACTTCAGCAAAATCGGCGACAGCAAAGGCGAGACTTCTTCTTCGAAGTGCGTCCGAGAATTACAGCGGAGTTTGCGACGTACGACTCCATCGGCGACTGCTGCAACGAGCGATTCGACCGACGATTGCGACGTCCGTGAACTGCTGCGATGAAGGACTCCACGGTTGAGACAACTTCTACGAACAACATCCACAAATTCCTACAAAGTGAATTAGAGGCTGGAGCTTGTTCTACTGTGTTTCTGTGGTTTCTCAGAAATTAGGAAAATAAAGATTGTTTATTTTCTAAGTTTTATGTGGTTGAAGAAATTGATTTTATTTTGTGGATGTTAGGAAAATTAGGGTCAATTAGGGCTATTTTTGGAAGCCTGAACAAGTACAAATAGGGTTGAATTTTTCAGTAGAAGAAAGTCAGTTCAGAGAATAATTTTATTTTTCTTTGTAAACAGTGCCTGTAATGTACTGCTGAGTTTTAATTAATTTTCGAATTCAAGGGTTTATTGATATTTGATTCTTCAAGTCCAGTGAGATTTATTTAGCTTAATTTATCTTTATCTCTTATTATTTATATGTCTTCTATTATCTTGCTATTACTGCTTTGATTAATTGTACGAGAAGGATCCGTTGTTCAATTTTTAATTTAGTAAATTGCCATTTAGAATGCTTGAATCCGTAATTGTTTAAGTGTTCTAAACCTTAGTGGTAAAATAACATAGTTGATTATAAAAGAGATTTTCAATCTATGTTATGGAGATGTATAATCTAGCTTAAATGAATCGTGATTGCGAGTTTGTTGGCTAGAATTGGTAGTCTTTCTAATTCTTTTAATGCTGTTAGTAAATTAAATCCTAAGAGCTTGTTTAGGGTTGTTTCTTAGCTAGGGAAGTAATCAAAGAGCCTGTTTTGATTACCGACAAAGTAAGGAAAGATAGGTTGTTAGAGCTTGTTAATAACCATAACCAATTTGGTAAGAGTAGAGTAATTTTGTCTTGAAATCAATGATCTGTCTTGTTAGAATTAAATTGATATTATGCCTTGAGTTTGATACTAGTTGCTATTGATTATTTGATATTTCATATTGTTTGCCTTTTTATTGTTGCTATTTAATTTCCAATTCTCATCTCATTCTTTATTAAATCTTTGATTAAAAATAAGTCTAACCAATCTCTGTGGGTATGACCTTACTCATCGCTATTGCAATTCCTAAGAGTAAGTAATTTATTATTTGTTGGATTCGACACCCATCAAATTTTTGGCGCCGTTGCCGGGGATTGGTGTCAAATAGATTTATTTTTATGCCACGTTCTTCTCGTACAGGTCAATTGCAATACAATCCTGAGATCGAGAAGACTGCTAAATGGTTGCGGAAAGAAACTAAATTGCGCAAAAAATGAAGCCCTTTCATCATCATCCCTTCAATCAAATACCACAACTAAATCGACTGCCTCTTGTTGCAATTCCGGAGTAGGTCAAGCAATGACTGAAGAACAAAGGACCTTGCGGGAGCTTTCTGCACCAAATGTGAATCAACAACCACTTTGTATTCAACATCCTGCCTTAGAGGTTGGTTTTGAATTAAGATTAGGTTTGATTCAATTACTCCCAACTTTTCGTGGTCTTGAAAATGAAGATCCACATAAGCACCTAAAGGAGTTCCACGTGGTGTGCTCAAGCTTCAAACCACAAGGAGTGACGGAAGATCAAATCAAACTGCATGCCTTCCCATTTTCATTAGCCGAGAGAGCAAAAGATTGGTTATTTTACCTCCCTCCTAGCTCAATAACCACATGGACGGATATGGTAAGACTATTTCTTGAAAAGTTTTTTTCCAGCATCACGAGCAGCTAGCATTAGGAGGGAAATATGTGGCATCAAGCAAAGAGACATAGAGACCCTCCACGAGTACTGGGAACGCTTCAAGCAACTGTGTGCATGTTGCCCCAACATGGAGTTTCTGAACAACTCCTCATTCAATACTTCTATGAAGGATTGCTTCCCATGAAGAGAAATATGATGGATGCAGCTAGTGGAGGTGTTATAGTGAACAAAAGTCCTCGTGAAGCTAGAGATTTGATATCTATCATAGCTGCCAATTCACAACAGTTTGGATGTAGACAAGATGCATCTTCAAGAAGAGTGAATGAGATAAATATTTCTTCCCTTAACAATAAATTATCTTAATTAACTACTCTTGTTCAACAGTTAGTTGTAGGAAAAGTGCAACAAGTAAAAGCTTGTGGGATTTGTGCTGTTACTGGCCATCCAACTGACATGTGCCCGACGCTTCAATACAACTCTTGTGAGGATGGCAATGCAGTTGGAGGATTTCCATGCCCACCCCAAAGGAATTATGATCCTTACTCAAATACATAAAACCCAGGATGGAGGGATCATCCAAATTTCAGCTATAAAGCATGCCCACAATTTCAACCTATTCCACAACAACAAGCTTCATCTTCTAATTCGGGTATGTCGTTGGAAGATATTGTTAAGGCACTTGCTACTAACACACAACAATTTCAGCAAGAAACAAGAACAAGTATTCAACACTTGGAAAGTCAAATGAGCCATCTAGCATCTACCGTGGGTAGATTGGAGTCTCAAGGTAAGTTGCCATCACAAACTATTGTGAATCCAAAGCAAAATGTAAGTGCAATTACATTGAGAAGTGGAAAAGAGTTGACAGAACATACTCAAGTGAGAAAAACATCCAACCGAGATGATGAAACTGAAAAACAAGTGTAACAACCCAAAATTTCATTTTATAAATCCAGTATTAAGAAATCCCAAAGTAGCTTTTTCACTCCATTAATTTTTTTTTGATCAATTGGTGTATGAATAAAATAATTTTTGTCCCATTTTAAAATTAATTCAACACCGAAGAAATAAATTCTATTCGAAAATCCCTAAGTTTTCGGGTACTTTGCGTACCAAGATTTAAATCGAGAATTTTATCTGAGTGAGACCAGGAGAATTCAAAAGGGAATTTTGAACAAGTGTTCATCCATATAGCTTTTGGGAAAATTCACTTTCAACCCCAAAGTAATAAAAGATAACATTTCTAGCCTATGGTTCATGTTACATGGTGGACCACAAGACATCCAAAATCCCTTATTGATTCATCTTTTAGCTTGGGAAATTACCCCTTTGCCCTCAACCAATCATTGTGAATCATCCTATGGTTTTGAACCCTATATAAACCACCTTATTTCATCTCATTTTCCTGAACTCATTCTTTGCTTCTTCCTCACAATTTTGTCTGCCAAGAACAAGAAGAGAGACAACAACCTAGTAAGCTTGTTCATCCTTCATTCTAGCCTCTTTTCTCTTCTAGTTTTCTTTAGTCTTTGAGGTTCTAGGCTAAGGATAGAAGATGTGTAGGTGGTGAAGGAGGCTCAAGCTAGGTCAAGAGGAAGAAGAGATCCAAGCAAGAAGATTAGACTACAAGAGGTATAACCCCATGGATTCCTCTTTAAATTTGGCTCTGTGAAGCCTAGTTTTGAGTAGAAATGAGTAGAAACTATGAGTTTTTGATGTGTTTATGCTTGGAAGTGTTTGAGCATGTGTTTATGAGTTGTTGAGATTGTTTTGGACTTGTTTGGATGAGATTTTGCAGGAGAAATGCTATCTGGTGCACAGCACAGTGTGCACCAGATCAGAGTGGCGGCTCAAGCCGCGGCCCATCAGAAGGGCCGCCAGCTAGAGCCGTGGAGGCACGGGACTAGGGCACGACCCTAGAGGAGGGTCGTTTCCTAGTCCCGGCGCATCAACGGGGCTCCAGGGGCGGACCATGAAGAGTCCCGCCCAGGTCCGTGAGTATTGTCTGTGAAGGATTTTTTTTTTGTGCAGTGGCCGGGCCCTTGTGGCTCAGCTACGTGTCATTTCGGACCGAGTGTTACGGGCCCTTGTGGCTCGACTCTTCGGGATTGTCTCGACGCACGTTTTGGCTTTGATTTCGTTGAATTTGGATTAAAAACAAGTATGTTATGAAGGATTATGTGAAGAATTGCTACACAGTGAATAATTTGCTAGTTTACTGTGTATGAAGAATTATTTGATTATTGTGATCTGAAGATACTTTATTGAGTAAAGAAGCATGATCCTTTGAGAATATGATCTATTATGAAAGCATGATTAAATTGTGTTATTTGATCAATGAGAATAGAAGCATATTTGTTGAGTGAAATGTATAGAAATTGCTATGTTGCAAACCGAGCATGATGATATATTTTTGAATACTTCATGTTAGTTTATACATGATTTAGAAGCATGCTATAGAGCATTTTGACATTTCACATGAGTCATATTTTAAAAATGCATAAAGGGCCAACGTGAGTCCAAGAATACTTTCAAAAACCATAAGCATGTGGTATATCATTCTTTGATGCATTGAGAAGTATTAGAATTGTTGCATGCATGAGATTGATGCATGAGAGATATATTTATGTATTATCTATATCGGTGAGGTTTTGGAGGATACCGTTTGGACTATGTTCCTCTCGGGAGATATTTATGAACATTGCGGTCCCAGTATATTTAACACGGCGTATTCCCACGTTACGAGGTTGGAAACTTCCCGTCAGGCTTGGAGTCCTGGTTAGGGGGTGTGCACACTAATAGTTCGATACCTGATTCCACAGAATTTGAACCACGAGATTGGTTCCGTAGACGGTAAGAGATATTGGGTTAGAATTATGCCGTTCCCGATGGGGTGAGTCACACTTCTGTGAAACCCTAAGCCGTCTACGAGTATAAGAGAAAGAAAGAGAGTCAACAGAGACTCAAGTATGAGAGTCAATAAAGACTCGAGAGAAAGAAAGAGAGTCAAGAGAGACTCCAGAGAAAGAAAGAGAGTCAAGAGAGACTCGAGAAAGTAACAAAGAGACCTCCACAGAAAGTATTCTAATTTATAAATGAGTGTACGAGTATATAATTGCACGAGGTTGCATATGAGTATGAATATATTGTTGCACTAGATTGCATAAGAGCATGATTATATTATTGCACTAGATTTCATATGAGCATGAGTATATTGTTGCACTAGATTGCATACGAGTATGACTATATTATTACACTAGATTGCATGAGTATGAGTATATTGTTGCACTAGATTGCATAAGAGTATGATTATATAATTGCACGAGATTGCATATGAGTATGAATATATTGTTGCACTAGATTGCATAAGAAGTATGATCATAATGTTATACATGATTGCATGCGAATAGGGCATCGTAAAAGATTGTTTAATGAGAAGTTTAACTTGAGATATTCCTTGAGCATGATTATCGTGTTGTAGTAGAAGTTCTACTTATCAAGTTATGTGGTATGAATGTGAAAGCATGTAAATACCTGTGTATAGTCCTTTAACATGATCCAATCCATATGCATGAGTTGCTTGTTAAGTTATTTGAGGAGTATATATGTTGATGAATATACGTGATCTGTCTTATACATATATATGCATGCCAGCTGATATTATAGGGTGCAAGCATCTAGAAAGAATATGATAATCTGAAATGATTTGAGATTAGCTTATTTCTATAAAAATATCAAATGTTTTCAAAGTGTATGCTAGAATGCTTTACAGGGTTGAGTGTGGTTATACTTAGCTTCGTGCTAACGGGTGTTTTTCCTGTTTGTCTATGTGTTGCTTGCAAAACCCCTTTCAGGTGGGCCCAGCGGTGAGAAGAGATCGAGTTAGATTAGTCTCTTAGTTTGAGATGTCTAAACTCTAGTTTATTTATGATCATGTTATGGATTTAAACTTATGACTTTGTGTTTGAGGATTGTTGTAGACTGTGTTGAGGTGACATTTTTCCCCCTTACATCTCCAGTATTTATTTTTAGTACCCAGACTTAATCTTATTTGTAGTTTTACCCCTTTTTTCCTGTGCAATCACCAAAGAGTGGCGGTTGTGGCGGTGACACTCCCACTTCTTATCTTCTAGTTTTCCGCTGCTTAGTTTATGTTAATGACTGTTTAGAGATGTAATTAAGAGTTAGAAAAGTGGGGTGTTACAAGAAGTCCATCAACCTCAAGATGATCAAAAGCCTATTGGAGGGCATCTGAAGGCTTTGGTAATTCCTCCTCCCTTTCCTAGTAGATTGGCTAAATCCAAAAAGAATGAAGAAGAGAAAGAAATTCTTGAGACATTTCATAAAATTGAGGTAAATATTCCTTTACTTGATGCTATTAAACAAATTCCTCGATATGCTAAATTTCCCAAGGAGTTGCGCACTAATAAAAGAAAGTTGAAAGGCAATGAAATGGTAAGCATGGGGGAAAATGTTTCAGCTATCCTTCAGAAAAAATTACCTCCCAAGTGTAAAGACCCAGGTATGTTTGTTATCCCTTGCAAGATAGGTCATGTTAATATTGAAAGAGCAATGTTAGATCTTGGAGCTTCAATTAATGTTATGCCCCGGTCTGTTTATTCATCTTTGAATGTTGGTCCATTAAAAGAAACGACGGTATAATTATTCAACTTGCTGATAGATCTAATGGGTATCCTAGGGGTGTTTTGGAAGATATTTTAGTACAGGTGCATGTGTTGATTTTTCGTGCTGATTTTTATGTAGTTGATATGGAAGATAATAATAATTCTTACGATTCAATAAAAATATTGTTGGGAAGGCCATTTCTGAAAACAACTAAATCAAAAATTGATGTACATGATGGTACATTAACAATGGAGTTTGTTGGTGAAATTGTAAATTTGATATATTTAATACTTCCATGAAACATCTGG
This sequence comes from Ipomoea nil, assembly GCF_001879475.1. NCBI lineage: Eukaryota > Viridiplantae > Streptophyta > Magnoliopsida > Solanales > Convolvulaceae > Ipomoea > Ipomoea nil. The sequence goes on from NW_017617462.1 coordinate 2,705,618, forward strand.
ATGGCATATTATCTGTTTTTGTTGTGGATATTTTATTGCAGGAAGGTAATTCTCATTTGATTGGTGATGAGAAAATGAATGTTGCGCTGAACAAAAATCTTAACATTGAGGATGTGTTAGGAATGGGATGGTGTCTAGTCAAAGACATTAAAGAAAGACGCTACTTGGGAGGCAACCCAAGGAGAGTTTATTGTATTGTTTTCTTTATTTGTTTTGCATTTTTATTAATTTTTCTCTTATCTTTACATTCTGTTTAACATTGGGGACAATGTTAAGCATAAGTGTGGGGAGGGGATTTAACTATTATTCATTATTTGCTTCTTCCCTTCAAAAAAAAAATTTACTAATAAATTTTTCAAAAAATATAATATTTTTACTAAAATTCATAGCATAACTGAATAATTGATCTTGCATATTATGACTATTTAGTTTGGTATTTTGTTTGATATGGTGGTGGCTAAACTAAGCAAGCATGAACCTGTGAGATTTTTGAGCCTTTGACTGACACTTCAGTCCAATTGTTTTGTTCTTGTGTGGTATCTTCCATGGATTTGTATCTCTAGAACTTGCCTTGATTCTCTTCAAAACTAATTTGATGCATGCATGATTTTAATATGATTAAGGCCGTGTTTGATTTTTAGCCTCACTAGCCAAATAGCCTGTTCACACCATGAATGATTTATCTTTTCTTAGCCACTTTGAGCATGTTAACCGTAGTTTATTTGTATTGGAACCACATTATAAGCCTCATACCTGAAATTAATTTCATTAACCTTGCCTAAAGGACTAGGGGAGCTTTGATTGGATAATGCATTAAGATTTGAGTGTGGGGAAAGATGTTGACAAAGTGTTTATGAGTGGAAATAATGAATTGGTCATTAGACTTCTATGAGCATTTTGGTTGGTATTTTCAAAAAGAAAAAATAGTAGACTAAAGAAATTGAAGAGTGCATGGGTGATGGACAAAGTATACGTTGCTCATTGTTGAAGCATAAATCAACGAACAATTATATATAATGATTCTTCAAAAATGAAAAAAGAATCAAAAGAAAAAAATACGAAAAGAAAAATGAAAAAAAAAAATACGAAAAGAACAGTACAGAAAAGAGAAAATGAAAATATATAATAATAATAATAATAATAATAATAATAATAATAATAATAATAATAATAATAATAATAATAATAGAGTATTATAGTATTTTTCTTGTTGAATAAAGTGTGAACAATTTATGGTCTTTTGGGGATGCGATAGTAAATTTTGTTGGAGTTAAACTATCAAAATAACAAGAGAGATTTGGTTTATTTAAGCTTTATTTTGGTTACTAGTTAGTACACGCGCTTTGAGTGATTATACCAATGCTCAATGTGTATTTATAAATTAGTGTTCTTTAATTGGTTAAAGTATTCATATAATAATGATAGAGATGAATATGAAATTAATAAAAGATAAAGAAATAGTCTTTGTGCTTATATTTGAATAAAAAGATAAAGAAATTCCAAATAGCTAAATTATAACTAAAGTAAAAACAAAGAAACCACTAACTAAAGCTAACTATCTATCATGAAAAGAGTAATTTCGACATAGTAAATTAATTTTTGTTAGTGCGCGTTTTTTTAGGCTCGGAAGTGTCTTCATCTTCTCCATCTTTAGTGAAGTTGAGTTTCCTTTTTGCTGGTTGTGTCTGTATTGCATCTTGTTTACTGGTGGTAGTGAATGGGAATGATTCGTGCAACGATGTTATGGTATATGATCCCATATTTTTGCCTTGTTGTGTATAGGATTGAGACCTCAATTGTATGATATATTCTAGATCTTGTAAGCGGTTATTGATATGTTGAATTCGTAGCTGTTGACTAAACTGATTGAGTAACGAGGAGTATCAGTTTAAAGAGGTACTGGAACATAGCAAAATGCTATTCATCAGATCAGTAAGTTGTTTAGCCAACCTCACGTTAGCAAACAAGGCCTTTGCAATTATAACCAACATTGATACAAAGAGGCGGATAAAAAAAATGCACTTCTAGGAGCAGAGCCATATCACCACTCACCAAAATCCGTCTTAGCATCGCACTCACCGGGGTGCATTTACATCACCACACTGCAACCTTGCTATTTCAGCACTCCATATCTTTAGGGTAAGGTCATCAGCAAGCCAATGAAATCACTGCACAATATAGTATGATACTCTTTAAAAATCCAACACACCACCCACACCCCCTAAAAAAGGAAAATTCTCAAACAGATGTAATTCAATCTCTGCATAATTGTACATAATTGCATACTAGACGCAAAGAGACTAATTTGATTGCTGCGCTTCTCCGCTGGATTCTCCTTAATCCCGGTCGGCTGTGCTTCTCGTAATTGTTTGCTGTGTTTCTTCGATGGTGTGTGATTCTCTTTAGTCGCAGACGACCGTGTTTCTCTGAACTGCTGCCCTAATTTGTTTGATGTGCTTCTCCGCTGGATTCTCCCTAATCGCGGTTAGCTGTGCTCCTCTTAATTGTTTGCTGTGTTTCTTCGCTGGTGTGTGATTCTCCTTAGTCGCGGACGGCTGTGCTTCTCCGAACTGCTGCCCTAATTTGTTTGCTGTGCTTCTCCGCTGGACCTCCTTAATCGCGGTCGGTTGTGCTTCTCGTAATTGCCATTCAATTTCACGGGCGGCTGTGGTTCTCGTAATTGCCATTCAATTTCACGCAAACTTCAGATTTGCCACCGCACAACTTCCTTCTACAGAGTCGTTAAATTTAACAATATAAGTTTGGTATAATTAAGAAGAATGAGGTTATATTAGGATTTTAAGTTGGCATTATACAATTAGAAAAGCACAAAGTACAATTTTGTAGAGCATGTGTTGTACCGACATTTTTTTTAGTTCCCGTTAAGGGTCTAACAATATTCGCTCTTATTAAAGTTGTAGATGTTCATTCAATCTTTGATCCTCTAGTTTTGAAGTTTTTTTCAACTACGTTTCCAAATATTTCCTACCCTTTGCCTTAAGCCCCATTACAACCTTGGAAAAAGTCATTATGATTTGATCATGCATGTTATCTTGTAGTGGAGAATGAGAAGATATGCAAGCTTATGGTAGAGCATTTCTATAGGAATTGATTTGAGTGAAATGTATACACCCTCCAAACACTAGTGCATGATGAGTGATATTCCGTGAGGGCTTGTTTATTTAGTTTACTCCATTTTCAAATAAATTGCTAGCTAATTATTTAGGAATAAGGGTCAAATAGGCCATCGTACTGCACACAATAATACAATTAGGCCACTGAACTAAAAAAAACAACAATTAGGCCACTAAACTAAGCAATTTCATTCAATTATTCTAATTTACAGGTTTTGTAGGTTACTAACAGGTCACCCAAATAATTTAAAATATTTTTAAAAAAATTATTATTTAAAAATAATAAATTAAAATTAAAATTAAAAAAAAAAAAAAAAAAACATTAACCGTCTCCGCCGGAGACGAGTTTCTTGTCTCTGGCCATGGACGAAGAAACTCTTCGTCTCCGGCAGAGACGAGTTTTTTTTTTTTTTAATTTATTATTTTTAAATAATAATTTTTTTTAAAATATTTTAAATTGTTTGGGTGACCTGTTAGTAACCTACAAAACCTGTAAATTAGAATAATTGAATAAAATTGCTTAGTTTAGTGGCCTAATTGTTGTTTTTTTTGGTTTCAGTGGCCTAATTGCATTATTGTGTGCAGTTCAATGGCCTATTTGACCCTTATTCCAATTATTTATAATGTGTTTGAGACCGATGTTCATGAAGTGTTATGAGTTTTTACATATTAATATTTTTCTTGAATAATGTTTTTGCTTGAGGACAAGCAAATGGTTAGTGTGGGAAATTTTGATAAGCACTATTTTTTATATTTAATTTATATTAGTTTTATAATAAATTAATTTAATATTACATTTATTTTGAACATTATTTTGTATTTTGAACTAATATGCTAATTATTTAAATAATTAAGGTTAAAGGTGATTTGGCCATTTTGAATATATATATTATATTTGTTAATTAATAAGACTTGAGTTAGATGGAATTAAAGTGGGCTAACTCTTTTCGTTCTTTTTGTTTGTTTAATTAGTTAGCCCAACTAAATGTTTTAATTATTTTATCAGCAGCCCCAACATCATTTAGTTTATTTCCTTTTTCTTTTGGTTTCTTTAGCTTGTACGTGGACTTTAGCAAAATCGGCGACAACAAAGGCGAGACTTCTTCTTCGAAGGGCGTCCGAGAATTACAGCGGAGTTTGCGACGTACGACTCCATCAGCGACTGCTGCAACGAGCGATTCGACCGACGATTACGACGTCCATGAACTGCTGCGATGAAAGACTCCACAGTTGAGAAAGCTTCTACGAACAACATCCACAAATTCCTACGAAGTGAATTAGAGGTTGGAGCTTGTTCTACTGAGTTTCTGTGGTTTCTCAGAAATTAGTAAAATAAAGATTGTTTATTTTCTAAGTTTTATGTGGTTGAAGAAATTGATTTTATTTTGTAGATGTGTTGGTCCCGAAAGGGTGGCCGAGAAGTCTAGAGGGGGGGGGGGGGTGAATAGATTTCTCTAACTTTTCCAACTTCTTCTGCAAACAACACTTTGTAACTTCAACTCTAAGTAACAAGCATGAACAAGTATAACAACTTAGAGTGTGCACAGCGAAATTGTAACGGCAAAGTGTTATGCTTAAATTGTGTCGTGTTCAAGAGAGATTTTATACATGCATCACGTTAGAAACACTTAATAGAGATGTAGGATGATGTATATAAAATTTCACTTGCATGCAAACGAGGGAACTATCAAACCCAGACAGATAAAGATACGCAATAAACCGTAACGGGTTAGTTCACAGATAATATAGGCATGCACGAAATATATATGAGCAGTAAGTAAATAGAGAGAGAGATTTATAGTGGTTCAGAGGTGGTGTAATCCTCCTAGTCCACTCTTCTCCTTTCACTTCAAGGAGGAAATTCACTATTCTTCGATCACCCAGATACAATAGTGAATAAGTGCCCAACGACACTTCTCCGAGTGCTTCGCACAAAGCTACACTCGACCAAGGTTTTTCGCAAGCTCCTCTTGTTACTCCGCCTTCCCGAGTACTTCGCACCAAGCTGTACTCCTACACCACGAGAACTACGCACAAAGCTACGCTCTCACCGGGTTTTCACAAGCTCCCCTTGTTACTCTGCCCGTTACAACCGAGTGCTACGCACAAAGCTACACTCCAACTGGGTTTTTCACTCTCCCTAGTTACTCTACCCCTTTTCTACACTCAGTAGAAGATTTACAATAAAATACAATTTTTCTCTCACTCAGACTTGAATTTGATCGTGTATAGCTCAATATATCACTTGATGATTGATTGGATAATTTTCTTTGTTGTTCAAGTGTTTTCTGAATCTCTGTTAGATTCGTGCTTGTCTTCAAGTCTGCTTGGGCAATTTATAGCAGATGAAAGCTATTTGCCCGTTGATCAACTTTCGATCTCGATCGTCCATTTTGAATTGTAGTTGATCAAATAATTTTGCCAACTTGGTCTGCAAAAATCATTTCGCCGTCTGTCAGAAGATTTTAAGAAATTTCGCCGTTGCTCTCCTTTAATCTGACAAAGCTTTTCTTTGGAATGGGTAGCCTCCAATTTTGAATTTTCTCTGGCATGACTTTTGTTGAATTATTGATCTGATGTGCCAAGTTGATCAAATAATTTATCTGCTGATTCTTGCTTGAGTATTAGAAAGATCTCCTTCGTATATCAGCTTCTTCTTCTCCTTCGACTTCTTCTGCAAAAACAGAGCTTCAAAATAATGTTTCTGTCTAATTCTATCATGATGTCATAGCTCCTTTTGATGAAGTCGTGTCCCAATAGTATATCATGTTCCACCTTGTATCATGGACTATATATCATGTTCCACCTTGTATCATGGACCATATATATCATGTTCCATTTCATATTATGAGTAGGGGTGTGCAAACTTCGGATAATTTTCGGTTAACCGACCAAACCGACAAAGTTCGGTTAACCGTTTTCGAACCGAACTTTTTCGGTTCGGTTAATGGTTAAAGGAATTTTAAAACTTCGGTTAACGGTTAATTCGGTTCGAAAGGTCGGTTAACCGAATTAACGAACGGTTAACCGAAGTTTTTAATATATATATAAATAATAATATAAATATAAATACTAATTTGAAGTTATGGATGTTTGGAGTTTCTAATTAATGTTTTTGTATATTTTGTTATGAATTTATTATGATATGTATTTTATTTTAATTAGATTTATTATTTTAGGTGTTATTTTTAGAATTTTAAATTTTAGCTTTAAAAAGTTCGGTTAATCCGGTTAACCGACCGATTAACCGAAAAAAATTCGGTTCGGTGAATTCGGGTTAGAGCAAACTTCGGTTCGGTTAACGTTAAAAGAAAAAAAAACTTCGGTTAATTCGGTTCGGTTAACCGAACGGTTTAACCGATTGAACACCCCTAATTATGAGCTAGCTATCATGTTCCACCTTGTATCATGGACCATGTATCACGTTCCACCTTGTATCATGGACCATATATATCATGAATTCATAAAATCGCTTCGACTGGGAATCAAATTGTGGACCATTTGCTTTGCTTGGCAAGGCTTCTTCCATCTCGGCTGGGTATCCAATTGATACATTCCAAGACTTAAATTTTTTTGACTTATCTCCTCCACGTGTTCTCCACTAGCTTTATCACATTGTGATGTCATATCACGATAAAAATTGTTCTTTCATGATAGTATAACCTGATATTACTATCATGATGACATCATCTCCTGATATTGCTACTTTACGATAGCAATTCATCTTTACACCAAAATTGCTTCTAATGAGAATTGAACTGTGGATCATATTGCATTAAGCATGCTTCAACAAGTCTTCTACCATCTCGTCCATCTCAACCTTTAGTAACTTGATGCTTCATAAATCTGTTAAGCTATGATCCCGCTTTCATTTATTCTTCTTTCAAACTGCTTTTTCGTAGACTTCATGTAGGCTTCATGGCAGTGGTGCACTATACTTTGTGAACCAGAACTGACTCAAATAAAATAAAATTGGGGTCTACAAATACATTTGGCTCATCAAACTTATACAATATATTCCTAACAATTTCCCCCTTTTTGATGATGCCGAAACTTATACCCAAGTCATTTGGCTATGTCAAATTTGAAAAATAATATTTTTGTCCAATTTTATTGTGACTAGCCATTTGACGGTGTTTAACACATTTAAGACCTAGAGATTTTAATTTTGGACGGTTCCTAAACGTATATTGAGACTATAACGCGGGGTTGCGTATTGATTTTTATCTTTTAATTTTTCTTCCCCCTTTCAATTTAATTTTCTCAATTATACGCCTCACATGTAATTACTAAGTCCAATTTAAAATCTTGAGACTTTAAAGCAATTAACATACTAGAACAAAGTAAAGAAATAAACCATATGCTAGCAATTTATATAATGTTCCAAAAAGCATAATTCGAACAAGCTAGCTATTATGTACACCAAAAATTGAGGCTTCAAAATTTTACCTCTTGCCAATTAAGGCATTCACGTGTGCCCTTAATTCCTTGAAGTCTCGTTTCTTTCCTTCGAGTTGGTATGGTGCGGTGACTTGCTCGGTAACATAATTTCCATAAGCTTCTTGGACATTGTCACCCCGTAACACTCCGGCTTGGTACCAAGCAACGCATTCTTCAAAAGATCTTCCATCCACCATTTCGTTGCTTGTGTGCCCAAAGAATGTCTCCAACTCTCGTATAAGCTTCATCTTGTTCTCATCATAAATTGATCTTGAAGGTGATGATCTTTGGCATTCTTGTTGGCTAGGAAAGTCCATGCTTTGAGGGGTCATCAAATAATCCATTATTCTCCTTTTTCCTCGGCCTTGAGCTCTCGGTGTGGGTGTGACTCCTCTCGGTGCTCCTGGAGGTCTAACAAGCTCAACTAGTGGCCGTTGTGACGACGGTCCAATCAAATGGTTCACCAAATGACTTGGAGCTCCTCTAGCTCTTTCCCCCTTTTCGGCAGCATCCACATAATGTTGGAAACTTGCCGAAGCTTTGTCTTGGCTCTTTTGGACTCCAATTAAAAGATCATTGTTCACGCCAACTTGATGTAGTAGAGCCTTCAATTGGTTCTCTACCAATCGTAGCCTCGATTCACACTCCGTTCCTTTCTTCCCTAAGTCAAGGAACATCTTCAAGACTTCCCTATTACGCTCTTCTTGCTTAGTAGACATTGTGGCCATATCACCTTGGATTGATCATTGTCCAAGTAACAAGGATTCAGCCCTTTCATAAGCTTCCTTGTGAAAGTCATCTAATTTGGTTTCAACATCACCAAATTGATTTTGGACTTTCTCAAACTCTTGAAAAACATCTCTTCTCAACTCTTGAAATTCCTTTCGTACATCTCCAATAATACTATCTTTCAAAGTATCAATATTAATGGATGAAGAATGTACCTCCTTGTGTGACTCTTCTTGTGGTTGTCTCGGCATGGATGATTCCGGTGGTTCCACGTATGGTGCATCCTCAAGACACAAGGGCTCGTCAATTGTAGGAATGAGTGGTTCGGTAGTGGCAATAGGAATCGGTTCGGCACGGCTTAGTGGCAAAGGTGACACTTCAATTTGTAGCACATTTTTTCCTCCATTCGGCTTTCATCATCAACATTTGCTTCCAAATTTTCATTCACTGAATTCGTCACATCCGTAGCCGTGTGGGGTGAAATAGCATCAAAACTAAGGTTGTCATCCCCAATATTCGAAGGAAATGGTCTAATTCTTGCAAGCTTCCACCTTTCTCCTTCAAATGTGATGTTTCCCCATGTGTGCCGTGCGCTTCTTCTCTTGAAATGACCAATGCTTGGGCAATATCATCACGAGCAAATCCATCTATTGTCTCAACGGCATCTTCGGAACTTCTTGAGCCACTTCCTTGCCCGACTAATAGCAACTTTCTTAATAAAGCACTCATTAATCACCGAAAGTCTAGTTGCGGTAGCAAGATTTCTTGTTCCAATCCATTGTAGAGCAAACTCCTCCAATTCTAGAGTATCCGGTCCTATCGTTGTAGCAACCGAATTATGATCACTTAACCTCCAATTTCTCCAAACTCTCACACGGTCAAACTCCTTTATCAACTCACTACTTGCCCATAAGTTGGAATGTCATCTACACTCCCAACTTTACTTGGTAAAACCACTTCTTCATTCGGGTTTGGGGTGTGGGTTATGGGTGGCGGTAACAAGCATCATCACTACTTCTCCCACGGGTATTGGATTCCCCGTGACTAGTAGCTCGGTTAGAAGGAGGCTTTTTGGCTGGGCATTTTTTTTCGGATATTGGCTAGGAAGGATCAACGGGATTGGGGTTCGAAAAAGGTAATTTTGGTTTTGTATGGTTTTGTTTGGATAGGGCAACACCTTTCAACTTCAACAACTCCCCAACAACAAAACCGTAGCCAATGTCATTAGGAAACCATCCATTCACCAATGGTTTTGCTAGCCTAATTTGATCAACTATTCGGCCATATATAAACCGTCCCCAATCTACGGCAACAACATTCACAATGGCATGCATCAAAGGCAAATTTTTCTTAGTAAAATAATTCCTACTAGAATATTTGCACTCAATATTTATGCACTATATCAAGTAGCATTCCATATTCGTGCTTCAACATAACCTTAAAGCCATTAGTACACTCTTGTGCGGTTTCGTGTCTAATTTCACTCCAAAAATCATTTAAATCAAAGCCGTGATCTTCCACTTTCAACAATTTTTTCTCTAATCCAAAATGAGTTCTCACATCATCTAACTCAATTTTTAACACAACTCCTCCAACAGTAGAATTTATAACACCATGTTCGACAAATGCGTGTCTATAAAATTCTACTACTTCATTCAAATAGAAACCATCATACTTGAAAGAGCAAAATTTCAATAACCCACTACTTTCAAGAGATGTTAAGATTTTTACCCCCAAGTCTTGGTTTTGGATGAACTTGTTGTAGTCCTCAAGGTCCATGATCATCCTCGAATTACCCGAGTGAGTTTCCTCGATCCTCTGCTCCAATTGGGTTTTGAGCTCCTTCCATCTTGATAGAACAAAAATTAGGGAATTTTGAGATGGGTTTCGGGTAGGGGTTTCGGCAGTCCGAAAAAGAATGGGTAGAAGGAAATGGGTTTTTGGTTGTGAGAGGTTTCAAGG
>NW_017617463.1:0-3887 GCF_001879475.1 Ipomoea nil
CCCCCCCCCCCCTTTCCTTTCCCTTCTTGCTTGTGTTCTTGCCTCTTGCTCCCTGTTCTCCCGTTTCTTGCCCCCCCCTCCCGCCCGCGTTTTCCCTTTTTCCCCGTCCCCTCTCCCTGCGCCTCCCCCCTCCTCCCCCCTCTTCCCCTCTTCTGTCCCCCCCCCCCCTCTCCCCTTCCCCTCTCTCCCCCGGCCTTTCCGCGCCCTCCCGTCGCCCCCCCCTGTCCCGCTTTCCGCCTTCTGTGCCCCGTTTCCCCGCCTGCCCTCTCTCTCGCGCTCCCCGGTTCGTTTTCTCTGCCCTTTTGCTCTGTTTTCGCTCTCTTCTGGGCGTTCTCTTGCTCTCTTCTCCCCTTGCTCCTTCCTTCCGGTCCTTGCGCTCTTGCTCTTCGCCGTCCGGGCCGCGTTTCTGTTTTTCTGGTGCTTCTTGCCCTTCTTGCTTCTGTTTGCCGGGTTGTGTGGCTCCCTCTTGGTCCCGCCCTTTTTGTTGCTCTTTCCCGTCGTTCTTTGGCGGTTCTTTCTCCCCCCTCCCCCCCCCCTCCCCCGTTGCCCCCCCCCCCCCCCGCGCCCGCCCTCCCGCCGCCGCCTCCGGTTGGGGCCCGCCTTTGGCTGGTCGGCGCCTTTGGGCGGCCCCGGCCGGGGCCCCGTCTCCGGTTGGCCGGCGTTCTTGCTCGCTTCCTCTTGGTTGTGGTCCCCTGCCCCCTTTTCTCTTCTCTTTGTCTCTCTCTTTGCTCTTGGTCTTGCCTCTCTTTCTGCCTCCTTCCTTCTTTGGTTTCCTTTTCTTTCCCTCTTCTTTCGTTTCTTTGCTTGTCTTGTCCTTTTTCTTTGCTTCTTGCTCTCCCTTTTCTTCCCTCCCTCGCGCTCCCCCCTTCCTCTCCCCGGCTTGTGCCGTTTTCCCCGGTCCGTTTTCTTGCCCTTTGCGGTTGCCTCCCTCTCCCCTTGCGTCCCGGCCTCGCCTTTTCCTTTTTGGCCCCCGGCTTGTGCGCGTCTGCCCCCTTGCGCGCTCCCCGCGTGGCGTGTGTGTTTGTCCGCGTGTGTCGTGCCCCCCCCCCCTCCTCTCTCCCCTCTTCCCTGCGCGCTGCGCCTCGTGCGGGCGCGCGCCCCCTTTTGGTTTCCCTCCCGTGCTCCTCCCCCCTCTTCTTGTTTTTCGCTCTTTTTTTCCTCTCCCGCTGGCTGCCCCGTTCCCCCCTTCCCCCGCCTTCGCCCCCCCGCTCGCCCGGTTCCTCCCCCGCCTGCCTCCTTTGGCGCCCCGCTCCCCGCCCGTGCCCCCCCCCCCCTGCTGCCGCCCCCTGCCCCCCCGGCCGCGTGGCTCCTCGCTGTCCCCGGCTCCCCCGCGTCCTGCGGCGTTCGGCCCCTTCCCCCTGCCCTTCCTCCCTTCCCCGGTGCGCCCGGCCCTCCCGCCTCCCTCGCCTGGGCGCCTGCTGTTGCCCCTCTTTTTCTTTCCCGCCCTCTTCTGCTCTTCCCCCCTTCGGCTCGTTGCCCCTCTTTTCCGGGTCTGCCTTCTCTTGGTGGCGCCCCCGCCCTCGCGCGCGCGTTGCTCCTTTTCTTCCCTCTGCCTCTTGGGTTCCCGTGCGGGCCGCTCTGCGCTCCCCTTTCGTCCTCCCTCTTTTTCTCTGCTCTTGCCCGCCCCTTGCCGGGCCCGGTGCCCGGCCCCCGTCCGTTGCTGCGTCCCCCCCCCCTCTCCCTCTTTTGCTTCCCCGGGCCCCCTCCCTGCCGCCGCGCCCCCCTGTTGCTCGTTTCGTCCCTGGCTTGCCCTTCGCCCTTCGCTGTGGCCTGCGTCTTCCGCGCTCTGCCCCCCTTTCTGCTGCCTTGTCTGCTGGCCCGTGCCTCTGCGGCCCCCTCCCGCGCTGCCCCTGTCCCCGTCCCCCCCTGGTGCCCTCCCTGGCCCCCCCCTTGTTCCCCCTCTCCCGGCGTGCTGCCCCTCCTCCTCCCGCGCTGCTTCCCGCCCCCCGGTCCGCCCCGGTCCGTGCGGCCGTGCCCCTCCCCCTGCTCGCGCCTTGCTTTGTTCTCGCTGTCCTGGCGCGGCCCCTCGCTCGTGCTTGCCCTCCCCCGGGTCGTTCCGCTCCCCCCCCCTGCCCTTTTCCTTCTTGTCTTGCCTCTCCCTCTGCGGCTGCGGTTGTGCCCCTTTTGCCCCCCCCCTGCCCCTGTTGCGGCGCCCCTTCCTCCCTTTCGCTTCTGCTTCTCCCTGTTGCTCGTGCGTCTCGTCCTCCTGTTGTTGTTCCGGCGGTTTTGCCTGTTCCCCCTTTCCCCGCCGCTGCGTCTCCCCGCGCCCCTCTCTTTTGCTCCCGGGTCCCTTCCGCGCCTGCTTGTGCTCTGGTCCTCGCTTCTCGCCGTTGCCCCCCTGTGGCTCGTGCCGCTCTGGTTCCCTTTCCCCCGTTCCCTTTGCTTCCTCCTCCCCTCCTTCTTGTTTGCCCTGGTTCCCTGCTGTCGGCGCCGCTCGCGTCCCCCCCCGGCTCTTCTTCCTTTCTCTCTTCCCCGTTCCTCTGCTGCCCTCTTGTGTGCTCCTCTCCCCTGCCGGCTGCTCCTCTCTTGTTCGGTCCCCTTGCCCTTTGCCCGCCCCCTCCGTTCTGCTGGCCTGCGGCCCCCTTCTGTGTTTCCCCTGCCTGGCGTTCCCTCTGTCTTGCTCGTTTGTCTCCTCCCCCCGTCGCCGCCCTTCCCTTGCCCTTGCTGCCCGCTCTCCCCCCCGCCTCCCCGCCGGCCGCCCTCCCGCGCGCCCCGTGGCCCCTCCCTGTTTTGGCCTTGCCCTCCCCCTCCCCTCTCCTCTCCCTCCGTTTGTCGCCCCCCCCGGGCCCCCCTCCGTGCTCCCGTGGCCCGGCCCCGCCCCGGTGTCCCCGTGCCCCCTCTCTTGGTCCCTCCCCCGGCTCGTCTGCCCGCGCCCGGCCGGGGCGTCCCTTTTCCTCCCTTTTCTTCCCCCCGCCTGCCTTCCTTCTCTCGCTTTCTTTGCCCTGTTTCTCTTCCTGCCTCCTTGCTCGCTGTGTTCGCCCTTTGTTTGCCTCCCTCCCTCCCCGCTTCCTTCCTTTTTGCTTTTCCTCCCCCTTTGTTTGCTCGCGCTCCGGCCTCCCTGGCCCGTTCTCCGGCCCCTTTGCCCCCTTCTTCTGTGCCCCCTCCTTGCTCCGGGGTTTTGGTTCCCCGTCCCTGGGCTTGCCCTTTTTGCTTTGTTTTGGGCCCTGCTTTCCTTGTTGCTTCCCCTCCCGGCCCCTTTGGTTTTCCCCCCGCGTGCTGCTGTTTTGCCTGGCTCTTTTCCTTGGCCCCCGCCGCCCCCGCTGTCGCCTCTTCTGTTCCTCCTTGTGCTCCTTCCCCCCCCCCTCCCTCTCCCCCCTTCCTTGCTCTTTCCCTGGCTTTTGTGTTTGGTTTCGCCTTCCGCTCTCGCCGGCCCGCTTTTGTGCTTGTTGCCCCTTCCCCCCGCTGGCTCCCTTTCCTGTCTCGTTTTGCTGCTCTCTTCCTCTCCCGCCTGTTTCCCTTCCCTGCTGTGTCCTTCGCCTTCCTTGCCTTCCTTGTTGCTTGTCGGCTGCTGCTTGGCGCGCCTCGTGTCCCGCCCCCCCGCCCCGTTCCCTGCGCGTGCTCCCCCGCCCGTGCGCTTGCTCCTTTGTCTTTCCTTGCCGCTTTGGCTTCGCGGCCGCCTCCTTTTCCCGCCTGGGCGCCTCCTCGCCCCCCCCCCCCTGGCCTCCCTCCGGGTCTCTCGTGGGCTCCTCCCCGGCCCCCCTCCCTCCTTCCCGCCTCCTTGGTGCCCCCCCGGCCTTCCCCTCCTCCTTCCCTTCGCTCGCGGCCCGTCTTCTCGTGGCCCGTTTCCCGTGCTGTCCCGGCTCGCCGCCCCTGTTTTCTCCGCTTCGCGGTCGCCTCCTTTTCCCGCGGGGCGGCTGCTGCGGCCCCCCCTCCTGCCGCTCCCTTCC
>NW_017617465.1:5000-10437 GCF_001879475.1 Ipomoea nil
CCGCCCGACAAGGCAAGCACGCGGGGACGCGCGGGCAAAGGCCGGGGCAGCGGGCCCGCGCCGGGACGGGGGCGCGAGCGGGCGCGCGCCCGGAGGGAGCCGGGGACGGAAGGCACCGCCCGAGGGGGCGGCAGGCCCAAACAAACCCGACGCGGAGACAGCGCCGCGGGGGGCGACAGGGGCCGGGCACGACGGGGCGCGCACCCGCGCCGGCGCCCCGGGCCAGGGACGGGGGCCCGGGCCGCCGCGGAGGACGCGGCGCCAGACGACAAGGCGAACGGCGGGGCCGGCCGAGGCGAAGGCGGGGCGGGGCCCGGGGCGCGCGCCGGGACGAGGGGAAGCCGGGGAAGGGCGGGGCCGCCGCGGAGGGAGAGGCGGAAACGCAGCGGGGAAGCCCGCCGGACCGGGGGGCGGCGGGCGGAGAGCCGCACGGACGCGGCGCGGCGAAGGGGCGGGCGCCCGCGGACGACGGGGGCACGGCGCGGAGAGAGGCACGCGGGGGACGACCACCACGCGCCGGGACGGCCGCCGCCAGGGACGCGCAGGGGAGCCAGCGCGCCCCGAGGGAGGGGAGCACGGGAGGCCACCAGCCGCGCCCCAAGCGCGGCCGAGGGCCGAGCAGGGGGGCGACGCGAGCGGGACGCCCAGGCAGACGGGCCCGCGGCCGAACGGCGGCGGGCGCAACGGGCGGCAAAGACGCGAGGCGGGCACGGGAGGCGGCAAGGCACACCAAGGAGCGCAGGGCGCGACGGGCGGCAGCGAGGCGAGAGCCGAGAGAGCCGGGGCCGAGAGGCGGAGGGGGGAAGGAAGACGCCGACGCCGCCCGAGCGAGCCGCGAGAACGGGGCAAGGGCGGCCGGCCAGCGCGAGGCGGGAGGCCGGGGCGGCGGGCCGCGCCGGGGGGGGGGGAGCGCCCGAGACGAGGCGCCGGACGACGAGAGGGAAGAACAAACGGGGGCGCCAGGCGGGCGGCGGGACAGGGGGCGACAAGGAGCCGGCCGCAGGGGCACCGACGGAAACCGGGGACGACGGCGCCGGCCGCGAAAGGAGAAGGGCAGGGGACGGCGCGCCGACGGCGCGGGCAGCGAACCGCCCACGGCGCCGCGAGCCGAACACGCACCGGAGCAGGCAAGCGGGAGGAGCGACGGGCGGGGGGGACAAAGGGCAGGGACGGAGGCAACGCGAGCGGAGGACGCGCGCGGACGAGGAAGGCCGCGGGGAAGACCAACAAGGGCAAGGAGCGAGCCCCAGCACGAGGAAAGGCAAAGATGACCCGGGCCGGGCGGCAAGGCCGAGAGGCGCGTGGAAGACAGCAGGGGAGCGCGCGGGCGGCCCCAGAACAGCGAAGGGCAGCACAGACCGGGGAGGCCGCAAACGGCCGCGGCGGGAAAGGCCGGAGGCCCGCGAAGAAGCGGGCCGCGGAGGGAGACCGCCGCAGAGCGAGGGAGCAGGCGGAGGGCGCGGGCGGAACGGAAGGAACCAGACAAAGCGCGCCACCAACGAAGAACGGCCAGGCACCACCACCCAGAGAAGCGCGAAAGAGCGCGCAGGCGGGCAAGCCGGACGAGGGCGGGACCGTGGGAAGGGGCCCCGGGGGAGGCAAAGTGAAGCCGCAGGCGCCACGCCGGGGGGGCCGGCCGGCAAGGCCGGGAAGGGGCAGCCGGCGACCAGACGCCCCCGGAACCCAAAGACGGGGAGGGCGCAGAAGGGGCCGGCGGAGGCCGAAAAGCAACAGCCGCCGAGCCCGGGGCGGCAGCGGGGAGGGGGGAGACGAGGACGGGAGCGGAGCGGCGGCGAGCCCCCAACGTGCGGGCGGGAGGAAGGAAAACAGCCGGGGCAAAGGCGGGCGCAGGGGGCGGCGGGCAGAAAGCAAGAAGGGCACCGCGGACGAGGAAAGACGAAGGCCCCCGACGGGCCCGGGGAAGCAGGACGCCGAGCCCGAAGGCCAACGGAAGAGGACCGAAAGCCGAGAAGGGGAGCCCAGGCGAAGGGAGACAGAGCGGAGGCGGGCGGGGAGCACGCGAAGGGCGGCAAAGGAACAGCGCCGGAGGCACGACCCGGCCAAGGAAGGCCAGGAGCGCAGCGCCGGCAGAAGGGACGAGACGACCGGGGCACACCCGGGGGGCGGACCGGCCGGCCCAGCCCAAAGGCCAACGACGAGCGGGGGAACGGCAACAACGAAAGAGACGCGAGGGGAGCGGGAAGGACCGCGGCGGCGGGCCACCAGACGGGCCCGCCAAGGGAGCCGCGGGAAGGGAGGGAGAGGGGACGCAGGCCAAGGACCAGACGCGAGCGAGCCCGGGAGGGGAGGAGGGGCACGACCGCCCCGGGGCAGGAGGGGGGAAGGGCGCGCCGGCGGCCGGCCGGGGAGGGGGGAGCCGGGGCGCAGGCGCCCGCGCCGGAAGCGAACCCGAAGGCGCCGGCACCCGGCACCACCAGGGGAGGCCACGAGCCGACCAGCGAAAGGGGAGAGGGCCAGAAAGGGGAAGGAGGCGGCGCCGGCGCGAAGGCCGGGCGAGCCGGCGAGGAGCAGGAAGCAGCGCAGCAACGGGCAAAGCCCGCGGCGACCGGGAGCGAAGAAAGGCAGCCCGGCCAGAAGGCGGGGGGGGGCACGGAGGAGCGCGAGAAGGACGACGGGGAGCCGAGGAGGAGGGACCAGCAAACAAACGAGAACGGAGGGAAGGAGCCAGGCGCAGGGGCACAGGCGGAAGGAGGGCAGACGGACACAGGCAGGGCGGAAGCGGGGAGACAAGCAGAGGACGACGGGCAGGAGCAACCAGGGAGCAGCCGCCGACGACGGCGCGGCCGCACGAGACCGACGGGACGCCCCCGGCGCCCGCGCGCGCCGAGGAACGAGGGGAGGGGCGACGAGAACGACCGCGGGCGAGCGCGAGGCCGACAGGGGGAGGCGGACAAAACGCGGCGGGACGGGCAGAGGGGAGCGCGACGCCCCGGGCCCGCAAGGGGGACCGAAGCGAGAGCGCGGACAGGCGCCCGCGGGCCAAGGCCGCCGCGACGAGGCGCGACGACCGGGGAACGGGCGAGGCCGGCGCCGGGCGTGCCGCGCAAAAGCCACGCGGGGGGCGAAGACGAGCGCGCCAACGAAAGGCAAAGACGGGAAGCCGGCAGGGCCGGGCGAGGGAGGCAACACAGGAAACCGGCGGGCGACCAAGGCCGGGCGCCCGGGGGGCGGCGGGGAGGAAGAGGCGGGCGGGGCAGGACGGCGCGGCGCGAGCAGGAGCCAACCGGACCGCACACGCCGAGAACCACTCACACACCGGCGCGCGGCGCAAAAAACGCCCCCAAGCGCGGAGCGAGGAGCGAGAGGAACCCGGCCCGGACGAAAGCCGGGCACGAGGCCCCACCGAGGCGGGCCGGCACGGCAGGAACGCCCCGCGGCGAGAGGGACGAAAGGGAACCCGGGAAGGCCCAGCGCGCCCGCGCACAGGGGGGGGAGGCCGGCGCGCCAGCGGGGGAGGGGGAGGAAGCCCGCGAGGAGGGGAAGCCCGCGAGCAAGCAAGACCAGACCGCGGGCCGAGGGGGGGCAGCCCCCACGGCCGGCCGGAGCACAAGCAGCCGCGAACGAACAAGCGGACGAGACGGGGGGAAACGGGGGCGCGGAACGCACAACCGACGACGGGAGGGGGCAGAGGCACGGGGGCGCGAGGGACCGACAACCCCGCGCCAACGACGGGGGGGCAGGGCCGGCGCCCGCAGGGCCCCGCGGCGAGAGGGACGAAAAGGGAACGACCGAAGGGCCAGCGCGCCGGACGCAGGGGGGGGGAGGCCGGCGCGCCAGCGGGGGAGGAAGACCGCGAGGAGGGAAAGGCCGCGAGCAAGACAACACCAGACCGCGGGCGAGGGGGGGCAGCCCCCAAGGCCGACGCGAAGACAACGCCCGGGGCGCGGGGGCAGAGGCGGAGCGAGCGCACAAGCAGCCGGGAACGGACAGCGGACGAGACGGGGGGACACGGGGGGCGGGAACGGACAAGCCGACGGACGGGAGAGGGCAGAGGCACGGGGGGGGGGGGCCCAACGGGGGCCACGGCCGGGGGGGGGCAGGGCCGGCGCGGGCAGAGCCGGACGGGGCGGCGAACGAGGGCGGGGGAGGAAGCCCGCGAGGAAGGAAAGGCCGCGAGCAAGACAAGAGGGCGAGCCGCGGGCGAGGGCGGGCAACCCCCACGCCCGACGACACGGACGCGGCACGGCGCGACGCGGGGCGGGGGCAGGGCGAACGCCCGCCCGCCGCCCCGACGGCGCACCGGAAGGCGGGAACGAACAGCGGACGAGACGAGGGGACACGGGCCGCGGCAACGCACAACCGACGGACGGGAGAGGGCAGAGGCACGGGGCGCGAGGACCGAAGGCACGGGCCAAGGAGGGGGGGGGGCAGGGCCGGCGCCGGCCGGGGCGCCGCCCCCGCCGGGCGACGCCGAGGGGGCGAGGCCGGGCCCCAAGAAGACGGACGAGCGGCGGGAACACGCGGACGAGGCCGACGGGACGAGGGGGGCCCGGCCCAACACGGGCCGAAAAAAGGCGACCGGCCACCGCAACGACCAGACCCCCCCGAGAGGAGGGAAAAAAAAAAAAAACCCCAGGGACAGCAGGAGACACGGGGGGGCCCGGAAAGCACACGGGCAGGGCGGGGGGGGCCGGGCAGGGGGGGGCAAAGGGGAGGGCAGGGGCCGGGAGGGGAGAGCAGGGGAACAAGGCGGGGGAAAGGGCAAAGCGGGGGGAGGAGGAGGGCAGGGAAAACGACGAGGGCCAAAGGGAGGCCCAGCGGGCCGCAAAGGGCCGGGGCGGACGGAGCCAAGGACGGGGGAGGGGGGGAAGGGGAGAGGAAGAGAGGGCAGAGCGGGGGCCGCACGAAGGAAAGGGACAAGAAGCCGCGAAAACAAAGGGAGAGGCCAGGGGGGCACGAGAACGACGGAAAACGACAGAGGCCAAGGCAGAACACAGAACCGGCGGAAAAGGACGGGGGGGGCAGGCGGGGAAACCGCGGGGGCGGGAGAGGGGCCGCAGCCGGCCGCAACGGGGCGCAAGGGGGGCGCCCGCGGGCCGCAGAAGGCCGCAACCGCGGCACCCGCGGGCCGCAGAAGGCCGCAACCGCGGCACCCCCGGGCCGCAGAAGGCCGCAACGGGGGCACCCGCGGACCGCAACGGGCCGCAACCGCGGCACCCGCGGACCGCAACGGGCCGCAACCGCGGCACCCGCGGACCGCAACGGGCCGCAACCGCAGCACACCCGGACCGCAACGGGCCGCAACCGCGGCACACCCGGGCCGCAGAAGGCCGCAACCGCGGCACCCCCGGACCGCAAGGGGCCGCAACGGGGGCACGCGCGGACCGCAGAAGGCCGCAACGGGGGCACCCGCGGACCGCAACGGGCCGCAACCGCGGCACCCCCGGACCGCAAGGGCCGCAACCGCGGCCCACCC
>NW_017617466.1:0-26122 GCF_001879475.1 Ipomoea nil
AACACTGCTCACCACTATATACAACGACTCGGCGGCAGAACAGGACAGTCACATATTACTATTTAAGTAAACCCTATCCAATGTGACACCATGGTGCGTGGCCATGTAATTGCAACTGAAACTAGCATTTCATAGTCGGACAAAGTACCTGTTAGGTCCCCGTAGTGTAGCGTTTTGTTCAATTTAGTCATTGTACCTTTATTTCGTGTAATTTAGTCTATTTACTTTAAGATTTTGAACAATTAAGGACAATATTAACACGATAATTTTTTTCCGTTAAGTTTGTCCACGCGGCATTCGAACTGCCATGTCAGATTGTGCGATATGGCATAAAAGAGTATAAATCGGACAAAAATAATGTTAACAGCTCTGACCTTAGCTCAGTTGGTAGAGTGGTGGACTGTAGTTGGACTAATCTAAATTGGAAATCCTTAGGTCGCTGGTTTGATTCCGGCAGGTTGGATTGATGTTCTACAATATTAAGCTTTTTAATTTTTCCTTTGAAGAGCTTAAAAAAAAAAAAACGCCGTTGCCGGGGATCGAACCCGGGTCTCCCGTGACAGGCGGGGATACTCACCACTATACTACAACGACTCGCGCGGCAGAACAGGACAGTCACATATTACTATTTAAGTAAACCCAATCAAATGTGGCATCATGGTTCGTGTGGCGATCTAATTGCAACTGAAACTAACATTTCATAGTCGGACAAAGTACCTGTTAGGTCCCTGTACTGTAGCGTTTTGTTCAATTTAGTTATTGTACCTTTATTTTGTGTAATCTAGTCCCGGTACTTTAAGATTTAGAACAATTAAGGACAACATTAACACCGATAATTTTTTCTGTTAAGTTTTTTTCTACGTTGCATTCGAACTGCCATGTCGGATTGTGCGATGTGGCATAAAAGAGTACAATACGGACAAAAATATAGTTAATTGCTCCGACCTTAGCTCAGTTAGTAGAGCGGACGACTGTAGTTTGATTAATCTAAATTGGAAATCCTTAGGTCGCTGGTTCGAATCCGGCAGGTCGGATTGATTTTTTACAATATTAAGCTTTTTAATTTTTCCTTTGAAGAGCTAAAAAAAAGAAACGCTGTTGCCGGGGATCGAACCCAGGTCTCCCGCGTGACAGGCGGGAATACTCACCACCAATGCTGCATAAAACGTTAGGCGCCCCCTAGGCGCCGATTTTTTTATTTATTTTTTTTAATTTTTTTTTATTTTAATAAAATTAAAAATTAAAATTTTTTAAATTTAGTAATAAAACATAAGGTTTCCATAGTTGTTTCTTAGAAACTATTTACGAAAGTGGTTGTAAAATTGTTCAAAATATTGTTTTAACCATCTAAATACATAAAAAACTAAAATTAAGAACTAAAGAGGCATTTTTTTGAGAAATTAGTGGCCAAACCGCCTTTGGCTGTTTGCGGTGTATAGATCTCGAAAAAATACGCGATTTGAAAAAAAAAATTTGACCAAATCAGACAACCGAGTCAAAAGTTATGCCTTCCAAAACATTTTCGGCATTTTCAAAAAAAAAAAAAAAAATTCGCCGAACCGGCCGGTTAGGCGGTCTATGCCATTCCTCGCGGCGGCCTCCCACCGCCCAGCGCCTAGGCGCGATTTTTGCAACACTGCTCACCACTATACTACAACGACTCGCGCGGCAGAACAGGACAGTCACATATTACTATTTAAGTAAACCCTATCCAATGTGACACCATGGTGCGTGTGGCCATGTAATTGCAACTGAAACTAGCATTTCATAGTCGGACAAAGTACCTGTTAGGTCCCCGTAGTGTAGCGTTTTGTTCAATTTAGTCATTGTACCTTTATTTCGTGTAATTTAGTCTATTTACTTTAAGATTTTGAACAATTAAGGACAATATTAACACCGATAATTTCTTCCGTTAAGTTTGTCCACGCGGCATTCGAACTGCCATGTCAGATTGTGCGATATGGCATAAAAGAGTATAAATCGGACAAAAATAATGTTAACAGCTCTGACCTTAGCTCAGTTGGTAGAGTGGTGGACTGTAGTTGGACTAATCTAAATTGGAAATCCTTAGGTCGCTGGTTTGATTCCGGACAGGTTGGATTGATGTTCTACAATATTAAGCTTTTTAATTTTTCCTTTGAAGAGCTTAAAAAAAATAAAAAAAAAAACTGCCGTTGCCGAGGGATCGAAACCCGTTGGGTCTTCGACACGCGTGAACAGGCGGGTGATACTCCACCACTATACTACAACGACGGTCGCGCGGCAGAACAGGACAGTCACATATTTACTATTTTAAGTAAACCCAATCAAATGTGGCATCATGGTTCGTGTGGCGATCTAATTGCAACTGAAACTAAACATTTCATAGTCGGACAAAGTACCTGTTAGGTCCCTGTACTGTAGCGTTTTGTTCAATTTAGTTATTGTACCTTTATTTTGTGTAATCTAGTCCCGCGGTACTTTAAGATTTTAGAACAATTAAGGACAACATTAACACCTGATAATTTTTTCTGTTAAGTTTTTTTCTACGTTGCATTCGAACTGCCATGTCGGATTGTGCGATGTGGCATAAAAGAGTACAATACGGACAAAAATATAGTTAATTGCTTCCGACTCTTAGCTCAGTTAGATAGAGCGGACGACTGTAGTTTTGATTAATCTAAATTGGAAATCCTTAGGTCGCTGGTTCGAATCCGGCATGGTCGGATTGATTTTTTACAATATTAAGCTTTTTAATTTTTCCTTTGAAGAGCTAAAAAAAGAAACGCTGTTGCCGGGGATCGAACCCAGGTCTCCCCCGCGTGACAGGCGGGAATACTCACCACCAATGGCTGCATAAAACGTTAGGCGCCCCCTAGGCGGCCGATTTTTTTATTTATTTTTTTTTAATTTTTTTTATTTTTAATAAAATTAAAAATTAAAATTTTTTTAAATTTAGTAATAAAACATAAGGTTTCCATAGTTGTTTCTTAGAAACTATTTACGAAAGTGGTCTGTAAAATTGTTCAAAATATTGTTTTAACCATCTAAATACATAAAAAACTAAAATTAAGAAACTAAAGAGGCATTTTTTTTGAGAAATTAGTGGACCAAACCGCCTTTGGCTGTTTGCGGTGTATAGATCTCGAAAAAAATACGCGATTTGAAAAAAAAAATTTTGACCAAATCAGACAACCGAGTCAAAAGTTATGCCTTCCAAAACATTTTTCGGCATTTTCAAAAAAAAAAAAAAATATTCGCCGAACCGGCCGGTTAGGCGGTCTATGCCATTCCTCGCGGCGGCTCCCACCGCCCAGCGCCTAGGCGCGATTTTTGCAACACTGCTCACCACTATACTACAACGACTCGCGCGGCAGAACAGGACAGTCACATATTACTATTTAAAGTAAACCCTATCCCAATGTGACACCCATGGTGGCGTGTGGCCATGTAATTGCAACTGAAACTAGCATTTCATAGTCGGACAAAGTACCTGTTAGGTCCCCGTAGTGTAGCGTTTTGTTCATTTAGTCATTGTAACCTTTATTTCGTGTAATTTAGTCTATTTACTTTAAGATTTTGAACAATTAAGGACAATATTAACACCGATAATTTCTTCCGTTAAGTTTGTCCACGCGGCATTCGAACTGCCATGTCAGATTGTGCGATATGGCATAAAAGAGTATAAATCGGACAAAAATAATGTTAACAGCTCTGACCTTAGCTCAGTTGGTAGAGTGGTGGACTGTAGTTGGACTAATCTAAATTGGAAATCCTTAGGTCGCTGGTTTGATTCCGGCAGGTTGGATTGATGTTCTACAATATTAAGCTTTTTAATTTTTCCTTTGAAGAGCTTAAAAAAAAAAAAAAAACGCCGTTGCGGGGATCGAACCCGGGTCTCCCGCGTGACAGGCGGGGATACTCACCACTATACTACAACGACTCGCGCGGCAGAACAGGACAGTCACATATTACTATTTAAGTAAACCCAATCAAATGTGGCATCATGGTTCGTGTGGCGATCTAATTGCAACTGAAACTAACATTTCATAGTCGGACAAAGTACCTAGTTAGGTCCCTGTACTGTAGCGTTTTGTTCAATTTAGTTATTGTACCTTTATTTTGTGTAATCTAGTCCCGGTACTTTAAGATTTAGAACAATTAAGGACAACATTAACACCGATAATTTTTTCTGTTAAGTTTTTTTCTACGTTGCATTCGAACTGCCATGTCGGATTGTGCGATGTGGCATAAAAGAGTACAATACGGACAAAAATATAGTTAATTGCTCCGACCTTAGCTCAGTTAGTAGAGCGGACGACTGTAGTTTGATTAATCTAAATTGGAAATCCTTAGGTCGCTGGTTCGAATCCGGCAGGTCGGATTGATTTTTTACAATATTAAGCTTTTTAATTTTTCCTTTGAAGAGCTAAAAAAGAAACGCTGTTGCCGGGGATCGAACCCAGGTCTCCCGCGTGACAGGCGGGAATACTCACCACCAATGCTGCATAAACGTTAGGCGCCCCCTAGGCGGCCGATTTTTTTATTTATTTTTTTTTAATTTTTTTTATTTTTAATAAAATTAAAAATTAAAATTTTTTAAATTTAGTAATAAAACATAAGGTTTCCATAGTTGTTTCTTAGAAACTATTTACGAAAGTGTTGTAAAATTGTTCAAAATATTGTTTTAACCATCTAAATACATAAAAAACTAAAATTAAGAACTAAAGAGGCATTTTTTTGAGAAATTAGTGGACCAAACCGCCTTTGGCTGTTTGCGGTGTATATATCTCGAAAAAATACGCGATTTGAAAAAAAAAAATTGACCAAATCAGACAACCGAGTCAAAAGTTATGCCTTCCAAAACATTTTCGGCATTTTCAAAAAAAAAAAAAAAATATTCGCCGAACCGGCCGGTTAGGCGGTCTATGCCATTCCTCGCGGCGGCCTCCCACCGCCCAGCGCCTAGGCGCGATTTTTCGCAACACTGCTCACCACTATACTACAACGACTCGTGCGGCAGAACAGGACAGTCACATATTACTATTTAAGTAAACCCTATCCAATGTGACACCATGGTGCGTGTGGCCATGTAATTGCAACTGAAACTAGCATTTCATAGTCGGACAAAGTACCTGTTAGGTCCCCGTAGTGTAGCGTTTTGTTCAATTTAGTCATTGTACCTTTATTTCGTGTAATTTAGTCTATTTACTTTAAGATTTTGAACAATTAAGGACAATATTAACACCGATAATTTCTTCCGTTAAGTTTGTCCACGCGGCATTCGAACTGCCATGTCAGATTGTGCGATATGGCATAAAAGAGTATAAATCGGACAAAAATAATGTTAACAGCTCTGACCTTAGCTCAGTTGGTAGAGTGGTGGACTGTAGTTGGACTAATCTAAATTGGAAATCCTTAGGTCGCTGGTTTGATTCCGGCAGGTTGGATTGATGTTCTACAATATTAAGCTTTTTAATTTTTCCTTTGAAGAGCTTAAAAAAAAAAAAAAACGCCGTTGCCGGGGATCGAACCCGGGTCTCCCGCGTGACAGGCGGGGATACTCACCACTATACTACAACGACTCGCGCGGCAGAACAGGACAGTCACATATTACTATTTAAGTAAACCCAATCAAATGTGGCATCATGGGTTCGTGTGGCGATCTAATTGCAACTGAAACTAACATTTCATAGTCGGACAAAGTACCTGTTAGGTCCCTGTACTGTAGCGTTTTGTTCAATTTAGTTATTGTACCTTTATTTTGTGTAATCTAGTCCCGGTACTTTAAGATTTAGAACAATTAAGGACAACATTAACACCGATAATTTTTTCTGTTAAGTTTTTTTCTACGTTGCATTCGAACTGCCATGTCGGATTGTGCGATGTGGCCATAAAAGAGTACAATACGGACAAAAATATAGTTAATTGCTCCGACCTTAGCTCAGTTAGTAGAGCGGACGACTGTAGTTTGATTAATCTAAATTGGAAATCCTTAGGTCGCTGGTTCGAATCCGGCAGGTCGGATTGATTTTTTACAATATTAAGCTTTTTAATTTTTCCTTTGAAGAGCTAAAAAAAGAAACGCTGTTGCCGGGGATCGAACCCAGGTCTCCCGCGTGACAGGCGGGAATACTCACCACCAATGCTGCATAAAACGTTAGGCGCCCCCTAGGCGCCGATTTTTTATTTATTTTTTTTAATTTTTTTTATTTTAATAAATTAAAAATTAAAATTTTTTAAATTTAGTAATAAAACATAAGGTTTCCATAGTTGTTTCTTAGAAACTATTTACGAAAGTGGTTGTAAAATTGTTCAAAATATTGTTTTAACCATCTAAATACATAAAAAACTAAAATTAAGAACTAAAGAGGCATTTTTTTGAGAAATTAGTGGACCAAACCGCCTTTGGCTGTTTGCGGTGTATAGATCTCGAAAAAATACGCGATTTGAAAAAAAAAAATTTGACCAAATCAGACAACCGAGTCAAAAGTTATGCCTTCCAAAACATTTTCGGCATTTTCAAAAAAAAAAAAAAAAATATTCGCCGAACCGGCCGGTTAGGCGGTCTATGCCATTCCTCGCGGCGGCCTCCCACGCCCAGCGCCTAGGCGCGATTTTTGCAACACTGCTCACCACTATACTACAACGACTCGCGCGGCAGAACAGGACAGTCACATATTACTATTTAAGTAAACCCTATCCAATGTGACACCATGGTGCGTGTGGCCATGTAATTGCAACTGAAACTAGCATTTCATAGTCGGACAAAGTACCTGTTAGGTCCCCGTAGTGTAGCGTTTTGTTCAATTTAGTCATTGTACCTTTATTTCGTGTAATTTAGTCTATTTACTTTAAGATTTTGAACAATTAAGGACAATATTAACACCGATAATTTCTTCCGTTAAGTTTGTCCACGCGGCATTCGAACTGCCATGTCAGATTGTGCGATATGGCATAAAAGAGTATAAATCGGACAAAAATAATGTTAACAGCTCTGACCTTAGCTCAGTTGGTAGAGTGGTGGACTGTAGTTGGACTAATCTAAATTGGAAATCCTTAGGTCGCTGGTTTGATTCCGGCAGGTTGGATTGATGTTCTACAATATTAAGCTTTTTAATTTTTCCTTTGAAGAGCTTAAAAAAAAAAAAAAAACGCCGTTGCCGGGGATCGAACCCGGGTCTCCCGCGTGACAGGCGGGGATACTCACCACTATACTACAACGACTCGCGCGGCAGAACAGGACAGTCACATATTACTATTTAAGTAAACCCAATCAAATGTGGCATCATGGTTCGTGTGGCGATCTAATTGCAACTGAAACTAACATTTCATAGTCGGACAAAGTACCTGTTAGGTCCCTGTACTGTAGCGTTTTGTTCAATTTAGTTATTGTACCTTTATTTTGTGTAATCTAGTCCCGGTACTTTAAGATTTAGAACAATTAAGGACAACATTAACACCGATAATTTTTTCTGTTAAGTTTTTTTCTACGTTGCATTCGAACTGCCATGTCGGATTGTGCGATGTGGCATAAAAGAGTACAATACGGACAAAAATATAGTTAATTGCTCCGACCTTAGCTCAGTTAGTAGAGCGGACGACTGTAGTTTGATTAATCTAAATTGGAAATCCTTAGGTCGCTGGTTCGAATCCGGCAGGTCGGATTGATTTTTTACAATATTAAGCTTTTTAATTTTTCCTTTGAAGAGCTAAAAAAAGAAACGCTTGTTGCCGGGGATCGAACCCAGGTCTCCCGCGTGACAGGCGGGAATACTCACCACCAATGCTGCATAAAACGTTAGGCGCCCCCTAGGCGCCGATTTTTTTATTTATTTTTTTTAATTTTTTTTATTTTTAATAAAATTAAAAATTAAAATTTTTTAAATTTAGTAATAAAACATAAGGTTTCCATAGTTGTTTCTTAGAAACTATTTACGAAAGTGGTTGTAAAATTGTTCAAAATATTGTTTTAACCATCTAAATACATAAAAAACTAAAATTAAGAACTAAAGAGGCATTTTTTTGAGAAATTAGTGGACCAAACCGCCTTTGGCTGTTTGCGGTGTATAGATCTCGAAAAAATACGCGATTTGAAAAAAAAATTTGACCAAATCAGACAACCGAGTCAAAAGTTATGCCTTCCAAAACATTTTCGGCATTTTCAAAAAAAAAAAAAAAATATTCGCCGAACCGGCCGGTTAGGCGGTCTATGCCATTCCTCGCGGCGGCCTCCACCGCCCAGCGCCTAGGCGCGATTTTTGCAACACTGCTCACCACTATACTACAACGACTCGCGCGGCAGAACAGGACAGTCACATATTACTATTTAAGTAAACCCTATCCAATGTGACACCATGGTGCGTGTGGCCATGTAATTGCAACTGAAACTAGCATTTCATAGTCGGACAAAGTACCTGTTAGGTCCCCGTAGTGTAGCGTTTTGTTCAATTTAGTCATTGTACCTTTATTTCGTGTAATTTAGTCTATTTACTTTAAGATTTTTGAACAATTAAGGACAATATTAACACCGATAATTTCTTTCCGTTAAGTTTGTCCACGCGGCATTCGAACTGCCATGTCAGATTGTGCGATATGGCATAAAAGAGTATAAATCGGACAAAAATAATGTTAACAGCTCTGACCTTAGCTCAGTTGGTAGAGTGGTGGACTGTAGTTGGACTAATCTAAATTGGAAATCCTTAGGTCGCTGGTTTGATTCCGGCAGGTTGGATTGATGTTCTACAATATTAAGCTTTTTAATTTTTCCTTTGAAGAGCTTAAAAAAAAAAAAAAAAAAAAAAAAAAAAACGCCGTTGCCGGGGATCGAACCGGGTCTCCGCGTGACAGGCGGGGATACTCACCACTATACTACAACGACTCGCGCGGCCAGAACAGGACAGTCACATATTACTATTTAAGTAAACCCAATCAAATGTGGCATCATGGTTCGTGTGGCCGATCTAATTGCAACTGAAACTAACATTTCATAGTCGGACAAAGTACCTGTTAGGTCCCTGTACTGTAGCGTTTTTGTTCAATTTAGTTATTGTACCTTTATTTTGTGTAATCTAGTCCCGGTACTTTAAGATTTAGAACAATTAAGGACAACATTAACACCGATAATTTTTTCTGTTAAGTTTTTTTCTACGTTGCATTCGAACTGCCATGTCGGATTGTGCGATGTGGCATAAAAGAGTACAATACGGACAAAAATATAGTTAATTGTCTCCGACCTTTAGCTCAGTTAGTAGAGCGGACGACTGTAGTTTGATTAATCTAAATTGGAAATCCTTAGGTCGCTGGTTCGAATCCGGCAGGTCGGATTGATTTTTTACAATATTAAGCTTTTTAATTTTTCCTTTGAAGAGCTAAAAAAATGAAACGCTGTTGCCGGGGATCGAACCCAGGTCTCCCGCGTGACAGGCGGGAATACTCACCACCAATGCTGCATAAAACGTTAGGCGCCCCCTAGGCGCCGATTTTTTTATTTATTTTTTTTTAATTTTTTTAATTTTTAATAAAATTAAAAATTAAAATTTTTTAAATTTTAGTAATAAAACATAAGGTTTCCATAGTTGTTTCTTAGAAACTATTTACGAAAGTGGTTGTAAAAATTGTTCAAAATATTGTTTTAACCATCTAAATACATAAAAAACTAAAATTAAGAACTAAAGAGGCATTTTTTGAGAAATTAGTGGACCAAACCGCCTTTGGCTGTTTGCGGTGTATAGATCTCGAAAAAATACGCGATTTGAAAAAAAAATTTGACCAAATCAGACAACCGAGTCAAAAGTTATGCCTTCCAAAACATTTTCGACATTTTCAAAAAAAAAAAAAAATATTCGCCGAACCGGCCGGTTAGGCGGTCTATGCCATTCCTCGCGGCGGCCTCCCACCAGCCCAGCGCCTAGGCGCTGATTTTGCAACACTGCTCACCACTATACTACAACGACTCGCGCGGCAGAACAGGACAGTCACATATTACTATTAAGTAAACCCTATCCAATGTGACACCATGGTGCGTGTGGCCATGTAATTGCAACTGAAACTAGCATTTCATAGTCGGACAAAGTACCTGTTAGGTCCCCGTAGTGTAGCGTTTTGTTCAATTTAGTCATTGTACCTTTATTTCGTGTAATTTAGTCTATTTACTTTAAGATTTTGAACAATTAAGGACAATATTAACACCGATAATTTCTTCCGTTAAGTTTGTCCACGCGGCATTCGAACTGCCATGTCAGATTGTGCGATATGGCATAAAAGAGTATAAATCGGACAAAAATAATGTTAACAGCTCTGACCTTAGCTCAGTTGGTAGAGTGGTGGACTGTAGTTGGACTAATCTAAATTGGAAATCCTTAGGTCGCTGGTTTGATTCCGGCAGGTTGGATTGATGTTCTACAATATTAAGCTTTTAATTTTTCCTTTGAAGAGCTTAAAAAAAAAAAAAAAAAACGCCCGTTGCCGGGGATCGAACCCGGGTCTCCCGCGTGACAGGCGGGGATACTCACCACTATACTACAACGACTCGCGCAGCAGAACAGGACAGTCACATATTACTATTTAAGTAAACCCAATCAAATGTGGCATCATGGTTCGTGTGGCGATCTAATTGCAACTGAAACTAACATTTCATAGTCGGACAAAGTACCTGTTAGGTCCCTGTACTGTAGCGTTTTTGTTCAATTTAGTTATTGTACCTTTATTTTGTGTAATCTAGTCCCGGTACTTTAAGATTTAGAACAATTAAGGACAACATTAACACCGATAATTTTTTCTGTTAAGTTTTTTCTACGTTGCATTCGAATGCCATGTCGGATTGTGCGATGTGGCATAAAAGAGTACAATACGGACAAAAAATATAGTTAATTGCTCCGACCTTAGCCTCAGTTAGTAGAGCGGACGACTGTAGTTTGATTAATCTAAATTGGAAATCCTTAGGTCGCTGGTTCGAATCCGGCAGGTCGGATTGATTTTTACAATATTAAGCTTTTTAATTTTTCCTTTGAAGAGCTAAAAAATGAAACGCTGTTGCCGGGGATCGAACCCAGGTCTCCCGCGTGACAGGCGGGAATACTCACGACCCAATGCTGCATAAAACGTTAGGCGCCCCCTAGGCGCCGATTTTTTATTTATTTTTTTTTAATTTTTTTAATTTTAATAAAATTAAAAATTAAAATTTTTTAAATTTAGTAATAAAACATAAGGTTTCCATAGTTGTTTCTTAGAAACTATTTACGAAAGTGGTTGTAAAATTGTTCAAAATATTGTTTTAACCATCTAAATACATAAAAAACTAAAATTAAGAACTAAAGAGGCATTTTTTTGAGAAATTAGTGGACCAAACGCCTTGGCTGTTTGCGGTGTATATGATCTCGAAAAAATACGCGATTTGAAAAAAAATTTGACCAAATCAGACAACCGAGTCAAAAGTTATGCCTTCCAAAACATTTTCGGCATTTTCAAAAAAAAAAAAAAATATTCGCCGAACGGCCGGTTAGGCGGTCTATGCCATTCCTCGCGGCGGCCTCCCACCCCCAGCGCCTAGGCGCGATTTTTGCAACACTGCTCACCACTATACTACAACGGACTCGCGCGGCAGAATCAGGACAGTCACATATTACTATTTAAAGTAAACCCTATCCAATGTGACACCATGGTGCGTGTGGCCATGTAATTGCAACTGAAACTAGCATTTCATAGTCGGACAAAGTACCTGTTAGGTCCCCGTAGTGTAGCGTTTTGTTCAATTTAGTCATTGTACCTTTATTTCGTGTAATTTAGTCTATTTACTTTAAGATTTTGAACAATTAAGGACAATATTAACACCGATAATTTCTTCCGTTAAGTTTGTCCACGCGGCATTCGAACTGCCATGTCAGATTGTGCGATATGGCATAAAAGAGTATAAATCGGACAAAAATAATGTTAACAGCTCTGACCTTAGCTCAGTTGGTAGAGTGGTGGACTGTAGTTGGACTAATCTAAATTGGAAATCCTTAGGTCGCTGGTTTGATTCCGGCCAGGTTGGATTGATGTTCTACAATATTAAGCTTTTTAATTTTTCCTTTGAAGAGCTTAAAAAAAAAAAAAAAAAAAAAAAAAAAAACGCCGTTGCCGGGGATCGAACCCGGGTCTCCCGCGTGACAGGCTGGGGATATCACCACTATACTACAACGACTCGCGCGGCAGAACAGGACAGTCACATATTACTATTTAAGTAAACCCAATCAAATGTGGCATCATGGTTCGTGTGGCGATCTAATTGCAACTGAAACTAACATTTCATAGTCGGACAAAGTACCTGTTAGGTCCCTGTACTGTAGCGTTTTGTTCAATTTAGTTATTGTACCTTTATTTTGTGTAATCTAGTCCCGGTACTTTAAGATTTAGAACAATTAAGGACAACATTAACACCGATAATTTTTTCTGTTAAGGTTTTTTCTACGTTGCATCCGAACTGCCATGTCGGATTGTGCGATGTGGCATAAAAGAGTACAATACGGACAAAAATATAGTTAATTGCTCTCGACCTTAGCTCAGTTAGTAGAGCGGACGACTGTAGTTTGATTAATCTAAATTGGAAATCCTTAGGTCGCTGGTTCGAATCCGGCAGGTCGGATTGATTTTTACAATATTAAGCTTTTTAATTTTTCTTTGAAGAGCTAAAAAAAGAAACGCTGTTGCGGGGATCGAACCCAGGTCTCCCGCGTGACAGGCGGGAATACTCACCACCAATGCTGCATAAAACGTTAGGCGCCCCTAGGCGCCGATTTTTTTATTTATTTATTTTTAATTTTTTTTAATTTTAATAAATTAAAAATTAAAATTTTTAAATTTAGTAATAAAACATAAGGTTTCCATAGTTGTTCTTAGAAACTATTTACGAAAGTGGTTGTAAAATTGTTCAAAATATTGTTTTAACCATCTAAATACATAAAAAACTAAAATTAAGAACTAAAGAGGCATTTTTTTGAGAAATTAGTGGACCAAACCGCCTTTGGCTGTTTGCGGTGTATAGATCTCGAAAAAATACGCGATTTGAAAAAAAAAATTGACCAAATCAGACAACCGAGTCAAAAGTTATGCCTTCCAAAACATTTTCGGCATTTTCAAAAAAAAAAAAAAATATTCGCCGAACCGGCCGGTTAGGCGGTCTATGCCATTCCTCGCGGCGGCCTCCACCGCCCAGCGCCTAGGCCGCTGATTTTTGCAACACTGCTCACCACTATACTACAACGACTCGTGCGGCAGAACAGGACAGTCACATATTACTATTTAAGTAAACCCTATCCAATGTGACACCATGGTGCGTGTGGCCATGTAATTGCAACTGAAACTAGCATTTCATAGTCAGGACAAAGTACCTGTTAGGTCCCCGTAGTGTAGCGTTTTGTTCAATTTAGTCATTGTACCTTTATTTCGTGTAATTTAGTCTATTTACTTTAAGATTTTGAACAATTAAGGACAATATTAACACCGATAATTTCTTCCGTTAAGTTTGTCCACGCGGCATTTCGAACTGCCATGTCAGATTGTGCGATATGGCATAAAAGAGTATAAATCGGACAAAAATAATGTTAACAGCTCTGACCTTAGCTCAGTTGGTAGAGTGTGGTGGACTGTAGTTGGACTAATCTAAATTGGAAATCCTTAGGTCGCTGGTTTGATTCCGGCAGGTTGGATTGATGTTCTACAATATTAAGCTTTTTAATTTTTCCTTTGAAGAGGCTTAAAAAAAAAAAAAACAGCCCGTTGCCGGGGATCGAACCCGGGTCTCCCGCGTGACAGGCAGGGATACTCACCACTATACTACAACGACTCGCGCAGCAGAACAGGACAGTCACATATTACTATTTAAGTAAACCCAATCAAATGTGGCATCATGGTTCGTGTGGCGATCTAATTGCAACTGAAACTAACATTTCATAGTCGCACAAAGTACCTGTTAGGTCCCTGTACTGTAGCGTTTTGTTCAATTTAGTTATTGTACCTTTATTTTGTGTAATCTAGTCCGGTACTTTAAGATTTAGAACAATTAAGGACAACATTAACACCGATAATTTTTTCTGTTAAGTTTTTTTCTACGTTGCATTCGAACTGCCATGTCGGATGTGCGATGTGGCATAAAAGAGTACAATACGGACAAAAATATAGTTAATTGCTCCGACCTTAGCTCAGTTAGTAGAGCGGACGACTGTAGTTTGATTAATCTAAATTGGAATCCTTAGGTCGCTGGTTCGAATCCGGCAGGTCGGATTGATTTTTTACAATATTAAGCTTTTTTAATTTTTCCTTTGAAGAGCTAAAAAAGAAACGCTGTTGCCGGGGATCGAACCCAGGTCTCCCGCGTGACAGGCGGGAATACTCACCACCAATGCTGCATAAAACGTTAGGCGCCCCCTAGGCGCCGATTTTTTTATTTATTTTTTTTTAATTTTTTTTATTTTAAATAAAATTAAAAATTAAAATTTTTTAAATTTAGTAATAAAACATAAGGTTTCCATAGTTGTTTCTTAGAAACTATTTACGAAAGTGGTTGTAAAATTGTTCAAAATATTGTTTTAACCATCTAAATACATAAAAAACTAAAATTAAGAACTAAAGAGGCATTTTTTTGAGAAATTAGTGGACCAAACCGCCTTTGGCTGTTTGCGGTGTATATATCTCGAAAAAATACGCGATTTGAAAAAAAAATTTGACCAAATCAGACAACCGAGTCAAAAGTTATGCCTTCCAAAACATTTTCGGCATTTTCAAAAAAAAAAAAAAAATATTCGCCGAACCGGCCGGTTAGGCGGTCTATGCCATTCCTCGCGGCGGCCTCCCACCGCCAGCGCCTAGGCTGCGTATTTTTGCAACACTGCTCACCACTATACTACAACGACTCGCGCGGCAGAACAGGACAGTCACATATTACTATTTAAGTAAACCCTATCCAATGTGACACCATGGTGCGTGTGGCCATGTAATTGCAACTGAAACTAGCATTTCATAGTCGGACAAAGTACCTGTTAGGTCCCCGTAGTGTAGCGTTTTGTTCAATTTAGTCATTGTACCTTTATTTCGTGTAATTTAGGTCTATTTACTTTAAGATTTTGAACAATTAAGGACAATATTAACACCGATAATTTCTTCCGTTAAGTTTGTCCACGCGGCATTCGAACTGCCATGTCAGATTGTGCGATATGGCATAAAAGAGTATAAATCGGACAAAAATAATGTTAACAGCTCTGACCTTAGCTCAGTTGGTAGAGTGGTGGACTGTAGTTGGACTAATCTAAATTGGAAATCCTTAGGTCGCTGGTTTGATTCCGGCAGGTTGGATTGATGTTCTACAATATTAAGCTTTTTAATTTTTCCTTTGAAGAGCTTAAAAAAAAAAAACGCCGTTGCCGGGGGTCGAACCCGGGTCTCCTCGCGTGACAGGCGGGGATACTCACCACTATACTACAACGACTCGCGCGGCAGAACAGGACAGTCACATATTACTATTTAAGTAAACCCAATCAAATGTGGCATCATGGTTCGTGTGGCGATCTAATTGCAACTGAAACTAACATTTCATAGTCGGACAAAGTACCTAGTTAGGTCCCTGTACTGTAGCGTTTTGTTCAATTTAGTTATTGTACCTTTATTTTGTGTAATCTAGTCCCGGTACTTTAAGATTTAGAACAATTAAGGACAACATTAACACCGATAATTTTTTCTGTTAAGTTTTTTTCTACGTTGCATCCGAAACTGCCATGTCGGATTGTGCGATGTGGCATAAAAGAGTACAATACGGACAAAAATATAGTTAATTGCTCCGACCTTAGCTCAGGTTAGTAGAGCGGACGACTTGTAGTTTGATTAATCTAAATTGGAAATCCTTAGGTCGCTGGTTCGAATCCGGCAGGTCGGATTGATTTTTTACAATATTAAGCTTTTTAATTTTTCCTTTGAAGAGCTAAAAAATGAAACGCTGTTGCCGGGGATCGAACCCAGGTCTCCCGCGTGACAGGCGGGAATACTCACCACCAATGCTGCATAAAAACGTTAGGCGCCCCCTAGGCGCCGATTTTTTTATTTATTTTTTTTAATTTTTTTATTTTAATAAAATTAAAAATTAAAATTTTTTTAAATTTAGTAATAAAACATAAGGTTTCCATAGTTGTTTCTTAGAAACTATTTACGAAAGTGGTTGTAAAATTGTTCAAAATATTGTTTTAACCATCTAAATACATAAAAACTAAAATTAAGAACTAAAGAGGCATTTTTTTGAGAAATTAGTGGACCAAACCGCCTTTTGGCTGTTTGCGGTGTATAGATCTCGAAAAAATACGCGATTTGAAAAAAAATTTGACCAAATCAGACAACCGAGTCAAAAGTTATGCCTTCCAAAACATTTTCGGCATTTTCAAAAAAAAAAAAAAAATATTCGCCGAACCGCGGCCGGTTAGGCGGTCTATGCCATTCCTCGCGGCGGCCTCCCACGCCCAGCGCCTAGGCGCGATTTTTGCAACACTGCTCACCACCTATACTACAACGACTCGCGCGGCAGAACAGGACAGTCACATATTACTATTTAAGTAAACCCTATCCAATGTGACACCATGGTGCGTGTGGCCATGTAATTGCAACTGAAACTAGCATTTCATAGTCGGACAAAGTACCTGTTAGGTCCCCGTAGTGTAGCGTTTTGTTCAATTTAGTCATTGTACCTTTATTTCGTGTAATTTAGTCTATTTACTTTAAGATTTTGAACAATTAAGGACAATATTAACACCGATAATTTCTTCCGTTAAGTTTGTCCACGCGGCATTCGAACTGCCATGTCAGATTGTGCGATATGGCATAAAGAGTATAAATCGGACAAAAATAATGTTAACAGCTCTGACCTTAGCTCAGTTGGTAGAGTGGTGGACTGTAGTTGGACTAATCTAAATTGGAAATCCTTAGGTCGCTGGTTGATTCCGCGCAGGTTGGATTGATGTTCTACAATATTAAGCTTTTTAATTTTTCCTTTGAAGAGCTTAAAAAAAAAAAAAACGCCGTTGCGGGGATCGAACCCGGGTCTCCCGCGTGACAGGCGGGGATACTCACCACTATACTACAACGACTCGCGCGGCCAGAACAGTGACAGTCACATATTACTATTTAAGTAAACCCAATCAAATGTGGCATCATGGTTCGTGTGGCGATCTAATTGCAACTGAAACTAACATTTCATAGTCGGACAAAGTACCTGTTAGGGTCCCTGTACTGTAGCGTTTTGTTCAATTTAGTTATTGTACCTTTATTTTGTGTAATCTAGTCCCGGTACTTTAAGATTTAGAACAATTAAGGACAACATTAACACCGATAATTTTTTCTGTTAAGTTTTTTTCTACGTTGGCATTCGAACTGCCATGTCGGATGTGCGATGTGGCATAAAAGAGTACAATACGGACAAAATATAGTTAATTGCTCGACCTTAGCTCAGTTAGTAGAGCGGACGACTGTAGTTTGATTAATCTGAAATTGGAAATCCTTAGGTTCGTGGTTCGAATCCGGCAGGTCGGATTGATTTTTTACAATATTAAGCTTTTTAATTTTTCCTTTGAAGAGCTAAAAAAAGAAACGCTGTTGCCGGGGATCGAACCCAGGTCTCCCGCGTGACAGGCGGGAATACTCACCACCAATGCTGCATAAAACGTTAGGCGCCCCTAGGCGCCGATTTTTTATTTATTTTTTTTTTAATTTTTTTATTTTTAATAAAATTAAAAATTAAAATTTTTTAAATTTAGTAATAAAACATAAGGTTTCCATAGTTGTTTCTTAGAAACTATTTACGAAAGTGGTTGTAAAATTGTTCAAAATATTGTTTTAACCATCTAAATACATAAAAAACTAAAATTAAGAACTAAAGAGGCATTTTTTTGAGAAATTAGTGGACCAAACCGCCTTTGGCTGTTTGCGGTGTATAGATCTCGAAAAAATACGCGATTTGAAAAAAAAATTTGACCCAAATCAGACAACCGAGTCAAAAGTTATGCCTTCCAAAACATTTTCGGCATTTTTCAAAAAAAAAAAAAAAATATTCGCCGAACCGGCCGGTTAGGCGGTCTATGCCATTCCTCGCCGGCGGCCTCCACCGCCCAGCGCCTAGGCGCGATTTTTGCAACACTGCTCACCACTATACTACAACGACTCGCTGCGGCAGAACAGGACAGTCAATATTACTATTTAAGTAAACCCTATCCAATGTGACACCATGGTGCGTAGTGGCCATGTAATTGCAACTGAACTAGCATTTCATAGTCGGACAAAGTACCTGTTAGGTCCCCGTAGTGTAGCGTTTTGTTCAATTTAGTCATTGTACCTTTATTTCGTGTAATTTAGTCTATTTACTTTAAGATTTTGAACAATTAAGGACAATATTAACACCGATAATTTCTTCCGTTAAGTTTGTCCACGCGGCATTCGAACTGCCATGTCAGATTGTGCGATATGGCATAAAAGAGTATAAATCGGACAAAAATAATGTTAACAGCTCTGACCTTAGCTCAGTTGGTAGAGTGGTGGACTGTAGTTGGACTAATCTAAATTGGAAATCCTTAGGTCGCTGGTTTGATTCCGGCAGGTTGGATTGATG
This sequence comes from Ipomoea nil, assembly GCF_001879475.1. NCBI lineage: Eukaryota > Viridiplantae > Streptophyta > Magnoliopsida > Solanales > Convolvulaceae > Ipomoea > Ipomoea nil. Next base: position 18,599 of record NW_017617466.1, read on the forward strand.
TTCTACAATATTAAGCTTTTTAATTTTTCCTTTGAAGAGCTTAAAAAAAAAAAAAACGCCGTTGCCGGGATCGAACCCGGGTCTCCCGCGTGACAGGCGGGGATACTCACCACTATACTACAACGACTCGCGCGGCAAGAACAGGACAGTCACATATTACTATTTAAGTAAACCCAATCAAATGTGGCATCATGGTTCGTGTGGCGATCTAATTGCAACTGAAACTAACATTTCATAGTCGGACAAAGTACCTGTTAGGTCCCTGTACTGTAGCGTTTTGTTCAATTTAGTTATTGTACCTTTATTTTGTGTAATCTAGTCCCGGTACTTTAAGATTTAGAACAATTAAGGACAACATTAACACCGATAATTTTTTCTGTTAAGTTTTTTTCTACGGTTGCATTCGAACTGCCATGTCGGATTGTGCGATGTGGCATAAAAGAGTTACAATACGGACAAAAATATAGTTAATTGCTCCGACCTTAGCTCAGTTAGTAGAGCGGACGACTGTAGTTTGATTAATCTAAATTGGAAATCCTTAGGTCGCTGGTTCGAATCCGGCAGGTCGGATTGATTTTTTACAATATTAAGCTTTTTAATTTTTCCTTTGAAGAGCTAAAAAAAGAAACGCTGTTGCCGGGGATCGAACCCAGGTCTCCCGCGTGACAGGCGGGAATACTCACCACCAATGCTGCATAAAACGTTAGGCGCCCCCTAGGCGCCGATTTTTTTATTTATTTTTTTTTATTTTTTTTATTTTAATAAAATTAAAAATTAAAATTTTTTAAATTTAGTAATAAAACATAAGGTTTCCGATAGTTGTTTTTTAGAAACTATTTACGAAGTGGTTGTAAAATTGTTCAAAATATTGTTTTAACCATCTAAATACATAAAAACTAAATTAAGAACTAAAGAGCATTTTTTTGAGAATTAGTGGACCAAACCGCCTATGGCTGTTGCGGTGTATAGATCTCGAAAAAATACGCGATTTGAAAAAAAAAATTTGACCAAATCAGACAACCGAGTCAAAAGTTATGCTTCCAAAACATTTTCGGCATTTTCAAAAAAAAAAAAAAATATTCGCCGAACCGGCCGGTTAGGCGGTCTATGCATTCCTCGCGGCGGCCTCCCACCGCCCAGCGCCTAGGCGCGATTTTTGCAACACTGCTCACCACTATTACTACAACGACTCGCGCGGCAGAACAGGACAGTCACATATTACTATTTAAGTAAACCTATCCAATGTGACACCATTGGTGCGGTGTGGCCATGTAATTGCAACTGAAACTTAGCATGTTCCATAGTCGGACAAAGTACCTGTTAGGTCCCGTAGTGTAGCGTTTTGTTCAATTTAGTCATTGTACCTTTATTTCGTGTAATTTAGTCTATTTACTTTAAGATTTTGAACAATTAAGGACAATATTAACACCGATAATTTCTTCCGTTAAGTTTGTCCACGCGGCATTCGAACTGCCATGTCAGATTGTGCGATATGGCATAAAAGAGTATAAATCGGACAAAAATATGTTAACAGCTCTGACCTTAGCTCAGTTGGTAGAGTGGTGGACTGTAGTTGGACTTAATCTAAATTGGAAATCCTTAGGTCGGCTGGTTGATTCCGGCAGGTTGGATTGATGTTCTACAATATTAAGCTTTTAATTTTTCTTTGAAGAGCTTAAAAAAAAAAAAACGCCGTTGCCGGGGATCGAACCCGGGTCTCCGCGTGACAGGCGGGATATCACACTATACTACAACGACTCGCGCAGGCAGAACAGGACAGTCACATATTACTATTTAAGTAAACCCAATCAAATGTGGCATCATGGTTCGTTGTGGCGATCTAATTGCAACTGAAACTAACATTTCATAGTCGACAAAGTACCTGTTAGGTCCCTGTACTGTAGCGTTTTGTTCAATTTAGTTATTGTACCTTTATTTTGTGTAATCTAGTCCCGGTACTTTAAGATTTAGAACAATTAAGGACAACATTAACACCGATAATTTTTTCTGTTAAGTTTTTTTCTACGTTGCATTCGAACTGCCATGTCGGATTGTGCGATGTGGCATAAAAGAGTACAATACGGACAAAAATATAGTTAATTGCTCCGACCTTAGCTCAGTTAGTAGAGCGGACGACTGTAGTTTGATTAATCTAAATTGGAAATCCTTAGGTCGCTGGTTCGAATCCGGCAGGTCGGATTGATTTTTTACAATATTAAGCTTTTTAATTTTTCCTTTGAAGAGCTAAAAAAAGAAACGCTGTTGCCGGGGATCGAACCCAGGTCTCCCGCGTGACAGGCGGGAATACTCACCACCAATGCTGCATAAAACGTTAGGCGCCCCCTAGGCGCCGATTTTTTTATTTATTTTTTTTAATTTTTTTTATTTTAATAAAATTAAAAATTAAAATTTTTTAAATTTAGTAATAAAACATAAGGTTTCCATAGTTGTTTCTTAGAAACTATTTACGAAAGTGGTTGTAAAATTGTTCAAAATATTGTTTTAACCATCTAAATACATAAAAAACTAAAATTAAGAACTAAAGAGGCATTTTTTTGAGAAATTAGTGGACCAAACCGCCTTTGGCTGTTTGCGGTGTATAGATCTCGAAAAAATACGCGATTTGAAAAAAAAATTTGACCAAATCAGACAACCGAGTCAAAAGTTATGCCTTCCAAAACATTTTCGACAAAAAAAAAAAAAAAAATCGCGAACCGGCCGGTTAGGCGGTCTATGCCATTCCTCGCCACCGCCAGCGCCTAGGCGCGATTTTTGCAACACTGCTCACCACTATACTACAACGACTCGCGCGGCAGAACAGGACAGTCACATATTACTATTTAAGTAAACCCTATCCAATGTGACACCATGGTGCGTGTGGCCATGTAATTGCAACTGAAACTAGCATTTCATAGTCGGACAAAGTACCTGTTAGGTCCCCGTAGTGTAGCGTTTTGTTCAATTTAGTCATTGTACCTTTATTTCGTGTAATTTAGTCTATTTACTTTAAGATTTTGAACAATTAAGGACAATATTAACACCGATAATTTCTTCCGTTAAGTTTGTCCACGCGGCATTCGAACTGCCATGTCAGATTGTGCGATATGGCATAAAAGAGTATAAATCGGACAAAAGATAATGTTAACAGCTCTGACCTTAGCTCAGTTGGTAGAGTGGTGGACTGTAGTTGGACTAATCTAAATTGGAAATCCTTAGGTCGCTGGTTTGATTCATAAGGTTTCCATAGGCAGGTTGGATTGATGTTCTACAATATTAAGCTTTTTAATTTTTCCTTTGAAGAGCTTTTTGCAACACTGCTCACCACTATACTACAACGACTCGCGCGGCAGAAAAAAAAAAAAAACGCCACCATGTTGCCGGGGATCGAACCCGGGTCTCCATTGCGTGACAGGCGGGGATACTCACCACTATACTACAACGACTCGCGCGGAAATCAAAGGTTGGATTGATGTTCAGGACAGTCACATATTACTATTTAAGTAAACCCAATCAAATGTGGCATCATGGTTCGTGTGGCGATCTAATTGCAACTGAAACTAACATTTCATAGTCGGACAAAGTACCTGTTAGGTCCCTGTACTGTAGCGTTTTGTTCAATTTAGTTATTGTACCTTTATTTTGTGTAATCTAGTCCCGGTACTTTAAGATTTAGAACAATTAAGGACAACATTAACACCGATAATTTTTTCTGTTAAGTTTTTTTCTACGTTGCATTCGAACTGCCATGTCGGATTGTGCGATGTGGCATAAAAGTACAATACGGACAAAAATATAGTTAATTGCTCCGACCTTAGCTCAGTTAGTAGAGGAGGACTGTAGTTGATTAATCTAAATTGGAAATTAGGTCGCTGGTTCGAATCCGGCAGGTCGGATTGATTTTTTACAATATTAAGCTTTTTAATTTTTCCTTTGAAGAGCTAAAAAAAAAACGCTGTTGCCGGGGATCGAACCCAGGTCTCCCGCGTGACAGGCGGGAATACTCACCACCAATGCTGCATAAAACGTTAGGCGCCCCTAGGCGCCGATTTTTTTTTTTTTTTTTTTATTAAAATTAAAAATTAAAATTTTTTAAATTTAGTAATAAAACATAAGGTTTCCATAGTTGTTTCTTAGAAACTATTTACGAAAGTGGTTGTTAAATTGTTCAAAATATTGTTTTAACCATCTAAATACATAAAAAACTAAAATTAAGAACTAAAGAGGCATTTTTTGAGAAATTAGTGGACCAAACCGCCTTGGCTGTTTGCGGTGTATAGATCTCGAAAAAATACGCGATTTGAAAAAAAAATTTGACCAAATCAGACAACCGAGTCAAAAGTTATGCCTTCCAAAACATTTTTCGACATTTTCAAAAAAAAAAAAAAAAATTCGCCGAACCGGCCGGTTAGGCGGTCTATGCCATTCCTCGCGGCGGCCTCCCACCGCCCAGCGCCTAGGCGCGATTTTTGCAACACTGCTCACCACTATACTACAACGACTCGCGCGGCAGAACAGGACAGTCACATATTACTATTTAAGTAAACCCTATCCAATGTGACACCATGGTGCGTGTGGCCATGTAATTGCAACTGAAACTAGCATTTCATAGTCGGACAAAGTACCTGTTAGGTCCCCGTAGTGTAGCGTTTTGTTCAATTTAGTCATTGTACCTTTATTTCGTGTAATTTAGTCTATTTACTTTAAGATTTTGAACAATTAAGGACAATATTAACACCGATAATTTCTTCCGTTAAGTTTGTCCACGCGGCATTCGAACTGCCATGTCAGATTGTGCGATATGGCATAAAAGAGTATAAATCGGACAAAAAATAATGTTAACAGCTCTGACCTTAGCTCAGTTGGTAGAGTGGTGGACTGTAGTTGGACTAATCTAAATTGGAAATCCTTAGGTCGCTGGTTTGATTCCGGCAGGTTGGATTGATGTTCTACAATATTAAGCTTTTTAATTTTTCCTTTGAAGAGCTTAAAAAAAAAAAAAAAAGACGCCGTTGCCGGGATCGAACCCGGGTCTCCCGCGTGACAGGCGAGGATACTCACCACTATACTACAACGACTCGCGCAGAACAGGACAGTCACATATTACTATTTAAGTAAACCCAATCAAATGTGGCATCATGGTTCGTGTGGCGATCTAATTGCAACTGAAACTAACATTTCATAGTCGGACAAGTACCTGTTAGGTCCCTGTACTGTAGCGTTTTGTTCAATTTAGTTATTGTACCTTTATTTTGTGTAATCTAGTCCCGGTACTTTAGATTTAGAACAATTAAGGACAAACATTAACACCGATAATTTTTTTTGTTAATTTTTTTCTACGTTGCATTCGAACTGCCATGTCGGATTGTGTGCGATGTGCATAAAAGAGTACAATACGGACAAAAATATTGTTAATTGCTCCGACCTTAGCTCAGTTAGTAGAGCGGACGACTGTAGTTTGATTAATCTAAATTGGAAATCCTTAGGTCGCTGGTTCGAATCCGGCAGGTCGGATTGATTTTTTACAATATTAAGCTTTTTAATTTTTCCTTTGAAGAGCTAAAAAAAAAACGCTGTTGCCGGGGATCGAACCCAGGTCTCCCGCGTGACAGGGGAATACTCACCACCAATGCTGCATAAAACGTTAGGCGCCCCCTAGGCGCCGATTTTTTTTTTTTTTTTTTAATTTTTTAATTTTTAATAAAATTAAAAATTAAAATTTTTTAAATTTAGTAATAAAACATAAGGTTTCCATAGTTGTTTTCTTAGAAACTATTACGAAAGTGGTTGTAAAATTGTTCAAAATATTGTTTTAACCATCTAAATACATAAAAAACTAAAATTAAGAACTAAAGAGGCATTTTTTTGAGAAATTAGTGGACCAAACCGCCTTTGGCTGTTTGCGGTGTATAGATCTCGAAAAAATACGCGATTTGAAAAAAAAAATTTGACCAAATCAGACAACCGAGTCAAAAGTATGCCTTCAAAACATTTTCGACATTTTCAAAAAAAAAAAAAAAAAATTCGCCGAACCGGCCGGTTAGGCGGTCTATGCATTCCTCGCGGCGGCTCCCACCGCCCAGCGCCTAGGCGCGATTTTTGCAACACTGCTCACCACTATACTACAACGACTCGCGCGGCAGAACAGGACAGTCACATATTACTATTTAAGTAAACCCTATCCAATGTGACACCATGGTGCGTGTGGCCATGTAATTGCAACTGAAACTAGCATTTCATAGTCGGACAAAGTACCTGTTAGGTCCCCGTAGTGTAGCGTTTTGTTCAATTTAGTCATTGTACCTTTATTTCGTGTAATTTAGTCTATTTACTTTAAGATTTTGAACAATTAAGGACAATATTAACACCGATAATTTCTTCCGTTAAGTTTGTCCACGCGCATTCGAACTGCCATGTCAGATTGTGCGATATGGCATAAAAGAGTATAAATCGGACAAAAATAATGTTAACAGCTCTGACCTTAGCTCAGTTGGTAGAGTGGTGGACTGTAGTTGGACTAATCTAAATTGGAAATCCTTAGGTCGCTGGTTTGATTCCGGCAGGTTGGATTGATGTTCTACAATATTAAGCTTTTAATTTTTCCTTTGAAGAGCTTAAAAAAAAAAAAAAAAAAAAAAAAAACGCCGTTGCCGGGGATCGAACCGGTCTCCCGCGTGACAGGCGGGATACTCACCACTATACTACAACGACTCGCGCGGCAGAACAGGACAGTCACATATTACTATTTAAGTAAACCCAATCAAATGTGGCATCATGGTTCGTGTGGCGATCTAATTGCAACTGAAACTAACATTTCATAGTCGGACAAAGTACCTGTTAGGTCCCTGTACTGTAGCGTTTTGTTCAATTTAGTTATTGTACCTTTATTTTGTGTAATCTAGTCCGGTACTTTAAGATTTAGAACAATTAAGGACAACATTAACACGATAATTTTCTGTTAAGTTTTTTCTACGTTGCATTCGAACTGCCATGTCGGATTGTGCGATGTGGCATAAAAGAGTACAATACGGACAAAATATAGTTAATTGCTCCGACCTTAGCTCAGTTAGTAGAGCGGACGACTGTAGTTTGATTAATCTAAATTGGAAATCCTTAGGTGCGTTTCGAATCCGGCAGGTCGGATTGATTTTTTACAATATTAAGCTTTTAATTTTTCCTTTGAAGAGCTTAAAAAAAAAACTGTTGCCGGGGATCGAACCCAGGTCTCCCGCGTGACAGGCGGGAATACTCACCACCAATGCTGCATAAAACGTTAGGCGCCCCCTAGGCGCCGATTTTTTATATTTTTTTAATTTTTTTAAAATTAAAAATTTAAATTTTTTAAAATTTAGTAATAAAACATAAGGTTTCCATAGTTGTTTCTTAGAAACTATTTACGAAAGTGGTTGTAAAATTGTTCAAAATATTGTTTTAACCATCTAAATACATAAAAAACTAAAATTAAGAACTAAAGAGGCATTTTTTGAGAAATTAGTGGACCAAACCGCCTTGGCTGTTTGCGGTGTA
>NW_017617467.1:0-19285 GCF_001879475.1 Ipomoea nil
GTGTAAGGAACAAGGGAACTCCCCTCAAAGCACAAGGTACAACACAACTTAAAGTTGACTAGTCAAATTCTAGTCCTGAGTATTAAAATCAGGATTTAGGAATCAATTCCTCAAAAGATATAGAATTAATTACTCAATTTATTCATGGATTGAAATGTGGATTTTTGGGGTGTCACATCCTCTCCCCCCTTCAAAGAAGCTTCATCCCCGAAGCTTGGGTACGACGAATTAAAAGCGAATGGTAACAAGGAAACGAAATTGTGACAAGAAATTTAAGAACAACTCTTTTGGTCAAAGACTCCAAAAGTACTCACAAGGATTCCCAAGTAAGGCATTTCAAATTCAAGTCCAAAACATGCCAAGTCTCACCCAACACAACAAAATGACTTGAACCATGTAAAATGCCAAGCAATGACACAAAGGAACCCTAAACACAAGCTCTAGATATGCAATATCACAAGATAAATGCATAAACCCTCACATTTCATAGCAAAACACAAGTAGAATCCAAGAAATCACATATAGGTAAGCAAATAGGTTTTGTAGAGCATGGGTTACCTCTTGAAGACCAAAAGACTTCACTTTACACCACAACAAGCTCTCCACTAGGGTCACTTTCCAAACCCACTTCAAGATAAAACCAAAAGATCATAAAGATCCTACCTTTAAGAAAAAGACAACTTAGATGGAACCAAAAACACAAGACAAGCTTAGATCTTACCCTCCTAGATGCCCAAATAGGTGAAATGTTGAATCTTGGAAGCAAAACTTGGAATCTTGACAAGGGTCTCAACTTGGCTTGGAGAATAAGCTACACTTCTTTTCTAGAGAGAAGGTAGAGATATTTTTCTAGGAATTGTAAGGAATGAAATGAAGAAGTCTTCTAGGTTAGGTTACAATACTAACTCTTCGTGAAAAGACAAGGATACCCTTACTAACCTTAGAAAGTGTAAGGAACAAGGGAACTCCCCTCAAAGCACAAGGTACAACACAACTTAAAGGTTGACTAGTCAAATTCTAGTCCCTGAGTATTAAAAATCAGGATTTTAGGAATCAATTCCTCAAAAGATATAGAATTAATTACTCAATTTATTCATGGATTGAAATGTGGATTTTTGGGGTGTCACATCCTCTCCCCCTTCAAAGAAGCTTCATCCCCGAAGCTTGGGTACGACGAATTAAAAGCGAATGGTAACAAGGAAACGAAATTGTGACAAGAAATTTAAGAACAACTCTTTTGGTCAAAGACTCCAAAAGTACTCACAAGGATTCCCAAGTAGGCATTTCAAATTCAAGTCCAAAACATGCCAAGTCTCACCCAACACAACAAAATGACTTGAACCATGTAAAATGCCAAGCAATGACACAAAGGAACCCTAAACACAAGCTCTAGATATGCAATATCACAAGATAAATGCATAAACCCTCACATTTCATAGCAAAACACAAGTAGAATCCAAGAAATCACATATAGGTAAGCAAATAGGTTTTGTAGAGCATGGGTTACCTCTTGAAGACCAAAAGACTTCACTTTACACCACAACAAGCTCTCCACTAGGGTCACTTTCCAAACCCACTTCAAGATAAAACCAAAAGATCATAAAGATCCTACCTTTAAGAAAAAGACAACTTAGATGGAACCAAAAACACAAGACAAGCTTAGATCTTACCCTCCTAGATGCCCAAATAGGTGAAATGTTGAATCTTGGAAGCAAAACTTGGAATCTTGACAAGGGTCTCAACTTGGCTTGGAGAATAAGCTACACTTCTTTTCTAGAGAGAAGGTAGAGATATTTTTCTAGGAATTGTAAGGAATGAAATGAAGAAGTCTTCTAGGTTAGGTTACAATACTAACTCTTCGTGAAAAGACAAGGATACCCTTACTAACCCTTAGAAAGTGTAAGGAACAAGGGAACTCCCCTCAAAGCACAAGGTACAACACAACTTAAAGGTTGACTAGTCAAATTCTAGTCCCTGAGTATTAAAAATCAGGATTTTAGGAATCAATTCCTCAAAAGATATAGAATTAATTACTCAATTTATTCATGGATTGAAATGTGGATTTTTGGGTGTCACATCCTCTCCCCCTTCAAAGAAGCTTCATCCCCGAAGCTTGGGTACGACGAATTAAAAGCGAATGGTAACAAGGAAACGAAATTGTGACAAGAAATTTAAGAACAACTCTTTTGGTCAAAGACTCCAAAAGTACTCACAAGGATTCCCAAGCAAGGAAGAAGCATTTCAAATTCAAGTCCAAAACATGCCAAGTCTCACCCAACACAAACAAAATGACTTGAACCATGTAAAATGCCAAGCAATGACACAAAGGAACCCTAAACACAAGCTCTAGATATGCAATATCACAAGATAAATGCATAAACCCTCACATTTCATAGCAAAACACAAGTAGAATCCAAGAAATCACATATAGGTAAGCAAATAGGTTTTGTAGAGCATGGGTTACCTCTTGAAGACCAAAAGACTTCACTTTACACCACAACAAGCTCTCCACTAGGGTCACTTTCCAAACCCACTTCAAGATAAAACCAAAAGATCATAAAGATCCTACCTTTAAGAAAAAGACAACTTAGATGGAACCAAAAACACAAGACAAGCTTAGATCTTACCCTCCCTAGATGCCCAAATAGGTGAAATGTTGAATCTTGGAAGCAAAACTTGGAATCTTGACAAGGGTCTCAACTTGGCTTGGAGAATAAGCTACACTTCTTTTCTAGAGAGAAGGTAGAGATATTTTCTAGGAATTGTAAGGAATGAAATGAAGAAGTCTTCTAGGTTAGGTTACAATACTAACTCTTCGTGAAAAGACAAGGATACCCTTACTAACCCTTAGAAAAGTGTAAGGAACAAGGGAACTCCCCTCAAAGCACAAGGTACAACACAACTTAAAGGTTGACTAGTCAAATTCTAGTCCCTGAGTATTAAAAATCAGGATTTTAGGAATCAATTCCTCAAAAGATATAGAATTAATTACTCAATTTATTCATGGATTGAATGTGGATTTTTGGGGTGTCACATCCTCTCCCCCTTCAAAGAAGCTTCATCCCCGAAGCTTGGGTACGACGAATTAAAAGCGAATGGTAACAAGGAAACGAAATTGTGACAAGAAATTTAAGAACAACTCTTTTGGTCAAAGACTCCAAAAGTACTCACAAGGATTCCCAAGGCAAGGAAGAAGGCATTTCAAATTCAAGTCAAAACATGCCAAGTCTCACCCAACACAACAAAATGACTTGAACCATGTAAAATGCCAAGCAATGACACAAAGGAACCCTAAACACAAAGCTCTAGATATGCAATATCACAAGATAAATGCATAAACCCTCACATTTCATAGCAAAACACAAGTAGAATCCAAGAAATCACATATAGGTAAGCAAATAGGTTTTGTAGAGCATGGGTTACCTCTTGAAGACCAAAAGACTTCACTTTACACCACAACAAGCTCTCCACTAGGGTCACTTTCCAAACCCACTTCAAGATAAAACCAAAAGATCATAAAGATCCTACCTTTAAGAAAAGACAACTTAGATGGAACCAAAAACACAAGACAAGCTTAGATCTTACCCTCCTAGATGCCCAAATAGGTGAAATGTTGAATCTTGGAAGCAAAACTTGGAATCTTGACAAGGGTCTCAACTTGGCTTGGAGAATAAGCTACACTTCTTTTCTAGAGAGAAGGTAGAGATATTTTTCTAGGAATTGTAAGGAATGAAATGAAGAAGTCTTCTAGGTTAGGTTACAATACTAACTCTTCGTGAAAAGACAAGGATACCCTTACTAACCCTTAGAAAGTGTAAGGAACAAGGGAACTCCCCTCAAAGCACAAGGTACAACACAACTTAAAGGTTGACTAGTCAAATTCTAGTCCCTGAGTATTAAAAATCAGGATTTTAGGAATCAATTCCTCAAAAGATATAGAATTAATTACTCAATTTATTCATGGATTGAAATGTGGATTTTTGGGGTGTCACATCCTCTCCCCCTTCAAAGAAGCTTCATCCCCGAAGCTTGGGTACGACGAATTAAAAGCGAATGGTAACAAGGAAACGAAATTGTGACAAGAAATTTAAGAACAACTCTTTTGGTCAAAGACTCCAAAAGTACTCACAAGGATTCCCAAGGCAAGGAAGAAGGCATTTCAAATTCAAGTCCAAAACATGCCAAGTCTCACCCAACACAACAAAATGACTTGAACCATGTAAAATGCCAAGCAATGACACAAAGGAACCCTAAACACAAGCTCTAGATATGCAATATCACAAGATAAATGCATAAACCCTCACATTTCATAGCAAAACACAAGTAGAATCCAAGAAATCACATATAGGTAAGCAAATAGGTTTTGTAGAGCATGGGTTACCTCTTGAAGACCAAAAGACTTCACTTTACACCACAACAAGCTCTCCACTAGGGTCACTTTCCAAACCCACTTCAAGATAAAACCAAAAGATCATAAAGATCCTACCTTTAAGAAAAAGACAACTTAGATGGAACCAAAAACACAAGACAAGCTTAGATCTTACCCTCCTAGATGCCCAAATAGGTGAAATGTTGAATCTTGGAAGCAAAACTTGGAATCTTGACAAGGGTCTCAACTTGGCTTGGAGAATAAGCTACACTTCTTTTCTAGAGAGAAGGTAGAGATATTTTTCTAGGAATTGTAAGGAATGAAATGAAGAAGTCTTCTAGGTTAGGTTACAATACTAACTCTTCGTGAAAAGACAAGGATACCCTTACTAACCTTAGAAAGTGTAAGGAACAAGGGAACTCCCCTCAAAGCACAAGGTACAACACAACTTAAAGGTTGACTAGTCAAATTCTAGTCCCTGAGTATTAAAAATCAGGATTTAGGAATCAATTCCTCAAAAGATATAGAATTAATTACTCAATTTATTCATGGATTGAAATGTGGATTTTTGGGGTGTCACATCCTCTCCCCTTCAAAGAAGCTTCATCCCCGAAGCTTGGGTACGACGAATTAAAAGCGAATGGTAACAAGGAAACGAAATTGTGACAAGAAATTTAAGAACAACTCTTTTGGTCAAAGACTCCAAAAGTACTCACAAGGATTCCCAAGGCAAGGAAGAAGGCATTTCAAATTCAAGTCCAAAACATGCCAAGTCTCACCCAACACAACAAAATGACTTGAACCATGTAAAATGCCAAGCAATGACACAAAGGAACCCTAAACACAAGCTCTAGATATGCAATATCACAAGATAAATGCATAAACCCTCACATTTCATAGCAAAACACAAGTAGAATCCAAGAAATCACATATAGGTAAGCAAATAGGTTTTGTAGAGCATGGGTTACCTCTTGAAGACCAAAAGACTTCACTTTACACCACAACAAGCTCTCCACTAGGGTCACTTTCCAAACCCACTTCAAGATAAAACCAAAAGATCATAAAGATCCTACCTTTAAGAAAAAGACAACTTAGATGGAACCAAAAACACAAGACAAGCTTAGATCTTACCCTCCTAGATGCCCAAATAGGTGAAATGTTGAATCTTGGAAGCAAAACTTGGAATCTTGACAAGGGTCTCAACTTGGCTTGGAGAATAAGCTACACTTCTTTTCTAGAGAGAAGGTAGAGATATTTTTCTAGGAATTGTAAGGAATGAAATGAAGAAGTCTTCTAGGTTAGGTTACAATACTAACTCTTCGTGAAAAGACAAGGATACCCTTACTAACCCTTAGAAAGTGTAAGGAACAAGGGAACTCCCCTCAAAGCACAAGGTACAACACAACTTAAAGGTTGACTAGTCAAATTCTAGTCCCTGAGTATTAAAAATCAGGATTTTAGGAATCAATTCCTCAAAAGATATAGAATTAATTACTCAATTTATTCATGGATTGAAATGTGGATTTTTGGGGTGTCACATCCTCTCCCCCTTCAAAGAAGCTTCATCCCCGAAGCTTGGGTACGACGAATTAAAAGCGAATGGTAACAAGGAAACGAAATTGTGACAAGAAATTTAAGAACAACTCTTTTGGTCAAAGACTCCAAAAGTACTCACAAGGATTCCCAAGGCAAGGAAGAAGGCATTTCAAATTCAAGTCCAAAACATGCCAAGTCTCACCCAACACAACAAAATGACTTGAACCATGTAAAATGCCAAGCAATGACACAAAGGAACCCTAAACACAAGCTCTAGATATGCAATATCACAAGATAAATGCATAAACCCTCACATTTCATAGCAAAACACAAGTAGAATCCAAGAAATCACATATAGGTAAGCAAATAGGTTTTGTAGAGCATGGGTTACCTCTTGAAGACCAAAAGACTTCACTTTACACCACAACAAGCTCTCCACTAGGGTCACTTTCCAAACCCACTTCAAGATAAAACCAAAAGATCATAAAGATCCTACCTTTAAGAAAAAGACAACTTAGATGGAACCAAAAACACAAGACAAGCTTAGATCTTACCCTCCTAGATGCCCAAATAGGTGAAATGTTGAATCTTGGAAGCAAAACTTGGAATCTTGACAAGGGTCTCAACTTGGCTTGGAGAATAAGCTACACTTCTTTTCTAGAGAGAAGGTAGAGATATTTTTCTAGGAATTGTAAGGAATGAAATGAAGAAGTCTTCTAGGTTAGGTTACAATACTAACTCTTCGTGAAAAGACAAGGATACCCTTACTAACCCTTAGAAAGTGTAAGGAACAAGGGAACTCCCCTCAAAGCACAAGGTACAACACAACTTAAAGGTTGACTAGTCAAATTCTAGTCCCTGAGTATTAAAAATCAGGATTTTAGGAATCAATTCCTCAAAAGATATAGAATTAATTACTCAATTTATTCATGGATTGAAATGTGGATTTTTGGGGTGTCACATCCTCTCCCCCTTCAAAGAAGCTTCATCCCCGAAGCTTGGGTACGACGAATTAAAAGCGAATGGTAACAAGGAAACGAAATTGTGACAAGAAATTTAAGAACAACTCTTTTGGTCAAAGACTCCAAAAGTACTCACAAGGATTCCCAAGGCAAGGAAGAAGGCATTTCAAATTCAAGTCCAAAACATGCCAAGTCTCACCCAACACAACAAAATGACTTGAACCATGTAAAATGCCAAGCAATGACACAAAGGAACCCTAAACACAAGCTCTAGATATGCAATATCACAAGATAAATGCATAAACCCTCACATTTCATAGCAAAACACAAGTAGAATCCAAGAAATCACATATAGGTAAGCAAATAGGTTTTGTAGAGCATGGGTTACCTCTTGAAGACCAAAAGACTTCACTTTACACCACAACAAGCTCTCCACTAGGGTCACTTTCCAAACCCACTTCAAGATAAAACCAAAAGATCATAAAGATCCTACCTTTAAGAAAAAGACAACTTAGATGGAACCAAAAACACAAGACAAGCTTAGATCTTACCCTCCTAGATGCCCAAATAGGTGAAATGTTGAATCTTGGAAGCAAAACTTGGAATCTTGACAAGGGTCTCAACTTGGCTTGGAGAATAAGCTACACTTCTTTTCTAGAGAGAAGGTAGAGATATTTTTCTAGGAATTGTAAGGAATGAAATGAAGAAGTCTTCTAGGTTAGGTTACAATACTAACTCTTCGTGAAAAGACAAGGATACCCTTACTAACCCTTAGAAAGTGTAAGGAACAAGGGAACTCCCCTCAAAGCACAAGGTACAACACAACTTAAAGGTTGACTAGTCAAATTCTAGTCCCTGAGTATTAAAAATCAGGATTTTAGGAATCAATTCCTCAAAAGATATAGAATTAATTACTCAATTTATTCATGGATTGAAATGTGGATTTTTGGGGTGTCACATCCTCTCCCCCTTCAAAGAAGCTTCATCCCCGAAGCTTGGGTACGACGAATTAAAAGCGAATGGTAACAAGGAAACGAAATTGTGACAAGAAATTTAAGAACAACTCTTTTGGTCAAAGACTCCAAAAGTACTCACAAGGATTCCCAAGTAAGAGCATTTCAAATTCAAGTCCAAAACATGCCAAGTCTCACCCAACACAACAAAATGACTTGAACCATGTAAAATGCCAAGCAATGACACAAAGGAACCCTAAACACAAGCTCTAGATATGCAATATCACAAGATAAATGCATAAACCCTCACATTTCATAGCAAAACACAAGTAGAATCCAAGAAATCACATATAGGTAAGCAAATAGGTTTTGTAGAGCATGGGTTACCTCTTGAAGACCAAAAGACTTCACTTTACACCACAACAAGCTCTCCACTAGGGTCACTTTCCAAACCCACTTCAAGATAAAACCAAAAGATCATAAAGATCCTACCTTTAAGAAAAAGACAACTTAGATGGAACCAAAAACACAAGACAAGCTTAGATCTTACCCTCCTAGATGCCCAAATAGGTGAAATGTTGAATCTTGGAAGCAAAACTTGGAATCTTGACAAGGGTCTCAACTTGGCTTGGAGAATAAGCTACACTTCTTTTCTAGAGAGAAGGTAGAGATATTTTTCTAGGAATTGTAAGGAATGAAATGAAGAAGTCTTCTAGGTTAGGTTACAATACTAACTCTTCGTGAAAAGACAAGGATACCCTTACTAACCCTTAGAAAGTGTAAGGAACAAGGGAACTCCCCTCAAAGCACAAGGTACAACACAACTTAAAGGTTGACTAGTCAAATTCTAGTCCCTGAGTATTAAAAATCAGGATTTTAGGAATCAATTCCTCAAAAGATATAGAATTAATTACTCAATTTATTCATGGATTGAAATGTGGATTTTTGGGGTGTCACATCCTCTCCCCCTTCAAAGAAGCTTCATCCCCGAAGCTTGGGTACGACGAATTAAAAGCGAATGGTAACAAGGAAACGAAATTGTGACAAGAAATTTAAGAACAACTCTTTTGGTCAAAGACTCCAAAAGTACTCACAAGGATTCCCAGCAAGTAGGCATTTCAAATTCAAGTCCAAAACATGCCAAGTCTCACCCAACACAACAAAATGACTTGAACCATGTAAAATGCCAAGCAATGACACAAAGGAACCCTAAACACAAGCTCTAGATATGCAATATCACAAGATAAATGCATAAACCCTCACATTTCATAGCAAAACACAAGTAGAATCCAAGAAATCACATATAGGTAAGCAAATAGGTTTTGTAGAGCATGGGTTACCTCTTGAAGACCAAAAGACTTCACTTTACACCACAACAAGCTCTCCACTAGGGTCACTTTCCAAACCCACTTCAAGATAAAACCAAAAGATCATAAAGATCCTACCTTTAAGAAAAAGACAACTTAGATGGAACCAAAAACACAAGACAAGCTTAGATCTTACCCTCCTAGATGCCCAAATAGGTGAAATGTTGAATCTTGGAAGCAAAACTTGGAATCTTGACAAGGGTCTCAACTTGGCTTGGAGAATAAGCTACACTTCTTTTCTAGAGAGAAGGTAGAGATATTTTTCTAGGAATTGTAAGGAATGAAATGAAGAAGTCTTCTAGGTTAGGTTACAATACTAACTCTTCGTGAAAAGACAAGGATACCCTTACTAACCCTTAGAAAGTGTAAGGAACAAGGGAACTCCCCTCAAAGCACAAGGTACAACACAACTTAAAGGTTGACTAGTCAAATTCTAGTCCCTGAGTATTAAAAATCAGGATTTTAGGAATCAATTCCTCAAAAAGATATAGAATTAATTACTCAATTTATTCATGGATTGAAATGTGGATTTTTGGGGTGTCACATCCTCTCCCCCTTCAAAGAAGCTTCATCCCCGAAGCTTGGGTACGACGAATTAAAAGCGAATGGTAACAAGGAAACGAAATTGTGACAAGAAATTTAAGAACAACTCTTTTGGTCAAAGACTCCAAAAGTACTCACAAGGATTCCCAAGGCAAGGAAGAAGGCATTTCAAATTCAAGTCCAAAACATGCCAAGTCTCACCCAACACAACAAAATGACTTGAACCATGTAAAATGCCAAGCAATGACACAAAGGAACCCTAAACACAAGCTCTAGATATGCAATATCACAAGATAAATGCATAAACCCTCACATTTCATAGCAAAACACAAGTAGAATCCAAGAAATCACATATAGGTAAGCAAATAGGTTTTGTAGAGCATGGGTTACCTCTTGAAGACCAAAAGACTTCACTTTACACCACAACAAGCTCTCCACTAGGGTCACTTTCCAAACCCACTTCAAGATAAAACCAAAAGATCATAAAGATCCTACCTTTAAGAAAAAGACAACTTAGATGGAACCAAAAACACAAGACAAGCTTAGATCTTACCCTCCTAGATGCCCAAATAGGTGAAATGTTGAATCTTGGAAGCAAAACTTGGAATCTTGACAAGGGTCTCAACTTGGCTTGGAGAATAAGCTACACTTCTTTTCTAGAGAGAAGGTAGAGATATTTTTCTAGGAATTGTAAGGAATGAAATGAAGAAGTCTTCTAGGTTAGGTTACAATACTAACTCTTCGTGAAAAGACAAGGATACCCTTACTAACCCTTAGAAAGTGTAAGGAACAAGGGAACTCCCCTCAAAGCACAAGGTACAACACAACTTAAAGGTTGACTAGTCAAATTCTAGTCCCTGAGTATTAAAAATCAGGATTTTAGGAATCAATTCCTCAAAAGATATAGAATTAATTACTCAATTTATTCATGGATTGAAATGTGGATTTTTGGGGTGTCACATCCTCTCCCCCTTCAAAGAAGCTTCATCCCCGAAGCTTGGGTACGACGAATTAAAAGCGAATGGTAACAAGGAAACGAAATTGTGACAAGAAATTTAAGAACAACTCTTTTGGTCAAAGACTCCAAAAGTACTCACAAGGATTCCCAAGGCAAGGAAGAAGGCATTTCAAATTCAAGTCCAAAACATGCCAAGTCTCACCCAACACAACAAAATGACTTGAACCATGTAAAATGCCAAGCAATGACACAAAGGAACCCTAAACACAAGCTCTAGATATGCAATATCACAAGATAAATGCATAAACCCTCACATTTCATAGCAAAACACAAGTAGAATCCAATAAATCACATATAGGTAAGCAAATAGGTTTTGTAGAGCATGGGTTACCTCTTGAAGACCAAAAGACTTCACTTTACACCACAACAAGCTCTCCACTAGGGTCACTTTCCAAACCCACTTCAAGATAAAACCAAAAGATCATAAAGATCCTACCTTTAAGAAAAAGACAACTTAGATGGAACCAAAAACACAAGACAAGCTTAGATCTTACCCTCCTAGATGCCCAAATAGGTGAAATGTTGAATCTTGGAAGCAAAACTTGGAATCTTGACAAGGGTCTCAACTTGGCTTGGAGAATAAGCTACACTTCTTTTCTAGAGAGAAGGTAGAGATATTTTCTAGGAATTGTAAGGAATGAAATGAAGAAGTCTTCTAGGTTAGGTTACAATACTAACTCTTCGTGAAAAGACAAGGATACCCTTACTAACCCTTAGAAAGTGTAAGGAACAAGGGAACTCCCCTCAAAGCACAAGGTACAACACAACTTAAAGGTTGACTAGTCAAATTCTAGTCCCTGAGTATTAAAAATCAGGATTTTAGGAATCAATTCCTCAAAAGATATAGAATTAATTACTCAATTTATTCATGGATTGAAATGTGGATTTTTGGGGTGTCACATCCTCTCCCCCTTCAAAGAAGCTTCATCCCGAAGCTTGGGTACGACGAATTAAAAGCGAATGGTAACAAGGAAACGAAATTGTGACAAGAAATTTAAGAACAACTCTTTGGTCAAAGACTCCAAAAGTACTCACAAGGATTCCCAAGGCAAGGAAGTAGGCATTTCAAATTCAAGTCCAAAACATGCCAAGTCTCACCCAACACAACAAAATGACTTGAACCATGTAAAATGCCAAGCAATGACACAAAGGAACCCTAAACACAAGCTCTAGATATGCAATATCACAAGATAAATGCATAAACCCTCACATTTCATAGCAAAACACAAGTAGAATCCAAGAAATCACATATAGGTAAGCAAATAGGTTTTGTAGAGCATGGGTTACCTCTTGAAGACCAAAAGACTTCACTTTACACCACAACAAGCTCTCCACTAGGGTCACTTTCCAAACCCACTTCAAGATAAAACCAAAAGATCATAAAGATCCTACCTTTAAGAAAAAGACAACTTAGATGGAACCAAAAACACAAGACAAGCTTAGATCTTACCCTCCTAGATGCCCAAATAGGTGAAATGTTGAATCTTGGAAGCAAAACTTGGAATCTTGACAAGGGTCTCAACTTGGCTTGGAGAATAAGCTACACTTCTTTTCTAGAGAGAAGGTAGAGATATTTTTCTAGGAATTGTAAGGAATGAAATGAAGAAGTCTTCTAGGTTAGGTTACAATACTAACTCTTCGTGAAAAGACAAGGATACCCTTACTAACCCTTAGAAAGTGTAAGGAACAAGGGAACTCCCCTCAAAGCACAAGGTACAACACAACTTAAAGGTTGACTAGTCAAATTCTAGTCCCTGAGTATTAAAAATCAGGATTTTAGGAATCAATTCCTCAAAAGATATAGAATTAATTACTCAATTTATTCATGGATTGAAATGTGGATTTTTGGGGTGTCACATCCTCTCCCCCTTCAAAGAAGCTTCATCCCCGAAGCTTGGGTACGACGAATTAAAAGCGAATGGTAACAAGGAAACGAAATTGTGACAAGAAATTTAAGAACAACTCTTTTGGTCAAAGACTCCAAAAGTACTCACAAGGATTCCCAAGGCAAGGAAGAAGCATTTCAAATTCAAGTCCAAAACATGCCAAGTCTCACCCAACACAACAAAATGACTTGAACCATGTAAAATGCCAAGCAATGACACAAAGGAACCCTAAACACAAGCTCTAGATATGCAATATCACAAGATAAATGCATAAACCCTCACATTTCATAGCAAAACACAAGTAGAATCCAATAAATCACATATAGGTAAGCAAATAGGTTTTGTAGAGCATGGGTTACCTCTTGAAGACCAAAAGACTTCACTTTACACCACAACAAGCTCTCCACTAGGGTCACTTTCCAAACCCACTTCAAGATAAAACCAAAAGATCATAAAGATCCTACCTTTAAGAAAAAGACAACTTAGATGGAACCAAAAACACAAGACAAGCTTAGATCTTACCCTCCTAGATGCCCAAATAGGTGAAATGTTGAATCTTGGAAGCAAAACTTGGAATCTTGACAAGGGTCTCAACTTGGCTTGGAGAATAAGCTACACTTCTTTTCTAGAGAGAAGGTAGAGATATTTTTCTAGGAATTGTAAGGAATGAAATGAAGAAGTCTTCTAGGTTAGGTTACAATACTAACTCTTCGTGAAAAGACAAGGATACCCTTACTAACCCTTAGAAAGTGTAAGGAACAAGGGAACTCCCCTCAAAGCACAAGGTACAACACAACTTAAAGGTTGACTAGTCAAATTCTAGTCCCTGAGTATTAAAAATCAGGATTTTAGGAATCAATTCCTCAAAAGATATAGAATTAATTACTCAATTTATTCATGGATTGAAATGTGGATTTTTGGGGTGTCACATCCTCTCCCCCTTCAAAGAAGCTTCATCCCCGAAGCTTGGGTACGACGAATTAAAAGCGAATGGTAACAAGGAAACGAAATTGTGACAAGAAATTTAAGAACAACTCTTTTGGTCAAAGACTCCAAAAGTACTCACAAGGATTCCCAAGGCAAGGAAGAAGGCATTTCAAATTCAAGTCCAAAACATGCCAAGTCTCACCCAACACAACAAAATGACTTGAACCATGTAAAATGCCAAGCAATGACACAAAGGAACCCTAAACACAAGCTCTAGATATGCAATATCACAAGATAAATGCATAAACCCTCACATTTCATAGCAAAACACAAGTAGAATCCAATAAATCACATATAGGTAAGCAAATAGGTTTTGTAGAGCATGGGTTACCTCTTGAAGACCAAAAGACTTCACTTTACACCACAACAAGCTCTCCACTAGGGTCACTTTCCAAACCCACTTCAAGATAAAACCAAAAGATCATAAAGATCCTACCTTTAAGAAAAAGACAACTTAGATGGAACCAAAAACACAAGACAAGCTTAGATCTTACCCTCCTAGATGCCCAAATAGGTGAAATGTTGAATCTTGGAAGCAAAACTTGGAATCTTGACAAGGGTCTCAACTTGGCTTGGAGAATAAGCTACACTTCTTTTCTAGAGAGAAGGTAGAGATATTTTTCTAGGAATTGTAAGGAATGAAATGAAGAAGTCTTCTAGGTTAGGTTACAATACTAACTCTTCGTGAAAAGACAAGGATACCCTTACTAACCCTTAGAAAGTGTAAGGAACAAGGGAACTCCCCTCAAAGCACAAGGTACAACACAACTTAAAGGTTGACTAGTCAAATTCTAGTCCCTGAGTATTAAAAATCAGGATTTTAGGAATCAATTCCTCAAAAGATATAGAATTAATTACTCAATTTATTCATGGATTGAAATGTGGATTTTTGGGGTGTCACATCCTCTCCCCCTTCAAAGAAGCTTCATCCCCGAAGCTTGGGTACGACGAATTAAAAGCGAATGGTAACAAGGAAACGAAATTGTGACAAGAAATTTAAGAACAACTCTTTTGGTCAAAGACTCCAAAAGTACTCACAAGGATTCCCAAGGCAAGGAAGAAGGCATTTCAAATTCAAGTCCAAAACATGCCAAGTCTCACCCAACACAACAAAATGACTTGAACCATGTAAAATGCCAAGCAATGACACAAAGGAACCCTAAACACAAGCTCTAGATATGCAATATCACAAGATAAATGCATAAACCCTCACATTTCATAGCAAAACACAAGTAGAATCCAATAAATCACATATAGGTAAGCAAATAGGTTTTGTAGAGCATGGGTTACCTCTTGAAGACCAAAAGACTTCACTTTACACCACAACAAGCTCTCCACTAGGGTCACTTTCCAAACCCACTTCAAGATAAAACCAAAAGATCATAAAGATCCTACCTTTAAGAAAAAGACAACTTAGATGGAACCAAAAACACAAGACAAGCTTAGATCTTACCCTCCTAGATGCCCAAATAGGTGAAATGTTGAATCTTGGAAGCAAAACTTGGAATCTTGACAAGGGTCTCAACTTGGCTTGGAGAATAAGCTACACTTCTTTTCTAGAGAGAAGGTAGAGATATTTTTCTAGGAATTGTAAGGAATGAAATGAAGAAGTCTTCTAGGTTAGGTTACAATACTAACTCTTCGTGAAAAGACAAGGATACCCTTACTAACCCTTAGAAAGTGTAAGGAACAAGGGAACTCCCCTCAAAGCACAAGGTACAACACAACTTAAAGGTTGACTAGTCAAATTCTAGTCCCTGAGTATTAAAAATCAGGATTTTAGGAATCAATTCCTCAAAAGATATAGAATTAATTACTCAATTTATTCATGGATTGAAATGTGGATTTTTGGGGTGTCACATCCTCTCCCCCTTCAAAGAAGCTTCATCCCCGAAGCTTGGGTACGACGAATTAAAAGCGAATGGTAACAAGGAAACGAAATTGTGACAAGAAATTTAAGAACAACTCTTTTGGTCAAAGACTCCAAAAGTACTCACAAGGATTCCCAAGGCAAGGAAGTAGGCATTTCAAATTCAAGTCCAAAACATGCCAAGTCTCACCCAACACAACAAAATGACTTGACCATGTAAAATGCCAAGCAATGACACAAAGGAACCCTAAACACAAGCTCTAGATATGCAATATCACAAGATAAATGCATAAACCCTCACATTTCATAGCAAAACACAAGTAGAATCCAAGAAATCACATATAGGTAAGCAAATAGGTTTTGTAGAGCATGGGTTACCTCTTGAAGACCAAAAGACTTCACTTTACACCACAACAAGCTCTCCACTAGGGTCACTTTCCAAACCCACTTCAAGATAAAACCAAAAGATCATAAAGATCCTACCTTTAAGAAAAAGACAACTTAGATGGAACCAAAAACACAAGACAAGCTTAGATCTTACCCTCCTAGATGCCCAAATAGGTGAAATGTTGAATCTTGGAAGCAAAACTTGGAATCTTGACAAGGGTCTCAACTTGGCTTGGAGAATAAGCTACACTTCTTTCTAGAGAGAAGGTAGAGATATTTTTCTAGGAATTGTAAGGAATGAAATGAAGAAGTCTTCTAGGTTAGGTTACAATACTAACTCTTCGTGAAAAGACAAGGATACCCTTACTAACCCTTAGAAAGTGTAAGGGAACAAGGGAACTCCCCTCAAAGCACAAGGTACAACACAACTTAAAGGTGACTAGTCAAATTCTAGTCCCTGAGTATTAAAAATCAGGATTTTAGAATCAATTCCTCAAAAGATATAGAATTAATTACTCAATTTATTCATGGATTGAAATGTGGATTTTTGGGGGTGTCACATCCTCTCCCCCTTCAAAGAAGCTTCATCCCCGAAGCTTGGGTACGACGAATTAAAAGCGAATGGTAACAAGGAAACGAAATTGTGACAAAAATTTAAGAACAACTCTTTTGGTCAAAGACTCCAAAAGTACTCACAAGGATTCCCAAGGCAAGGAAGAAGGCATTTCAAATTCAAGTCCAAAACATGCCAAGTCTCACCCAACAACAACAAAATGACTTGAACCATGTAAAATGCCAAGCAATGACACAAAGGAACCCTAAACACAAGCTCTAGATATGCAATATCACAAGATAAATGCATAAACCCTCACATTTCATAGCAAAACACAAGTAGAATCCAATAAATCACATATAGGTAAGCAAATAGGTTTTGTAGAGCATGGGTTACCTCTTGAAGACCAAAAGACTTCACTTTACACCACAACAAGCTCTCCACTAGGGTCACTTTCCAAACCCACTTCAAGATAAAACCAAAAGATCATAAAGATCCTACCTTTAAGAAAAAGACAACTTAGATGGAAACCAAAACACAAGACAAGCTTAGATCTTACCCTCCTAGATGCCCAAATAGGTGAAATGTTGAATCTTGGAAGCAAAACTTGGAATCTTGACAAGGGTCTCAACTTGGCTTGGAGAATAAGCTACACTTCTTTTCTAGAGAGAAGGTAGAGATATTTTCTAGGAATTGTAAGGAATGAAATGAAGAAGTCTTCTAGGTTAGGTTACAATACTAACTCTTCGTGAAAAGACAAGGATACCCTTACTAACCCTTAGAAAGTGTAAGGAACAAGGGAACTCCCTCAAAGCACAAGGTACAACACAACTTAAAGGTTGACTAGTCAAATTCTAGTCCCTGAGTATTAAAAATCAGGATTTTAGGAATCAATTCCTCAAAAGATATAGAATTAATTACTCAATTTATTCATGGATTGAAATGTGGATTTTTGGGTGTCACATCCTCTCCCCCTTCAAAGAAGCTTCATCCCGAAGCTTGGGTACGACGAATTAAAAGCGAATGGTAACAAGGAAACGAAATTGTGACAAGAAATTTAAGAACAACTCTTTTGGTCAAAGACTCCAAAAGTACTCACAAGGATTCCCCAAGGTAGGCATTTCAAATTCAAGTCCAAAACATGCCAAGTCTCACCCAACACAACAAAATGACTTGAACCATGTAAAATGCCAAGCAATGACACAAAGGAACCCTAAACACAAGCTCTAGATATGCAATATCACAAGATAAATGCATAAACCCTCACATTTCAGCAAAACACAAGTAGAATCCAAGAAATCACATATAGGTAAGCAAATAGGTTTTGTAGAGCATGGGTTACCTCTTGAAGACCAAAAGACTTCACTTTACACCACAACAAGCTCTCCACTAGGGTCACTTTCCAAACCCACTTCAAGATAAAACCAAAAGATCATAAAGATCCTACCTTTAAGAAAAAGACAACTTAGATGGAACCAAAACACAAGACAAGCTTAGATCTTACCCTCCTAGATGCCCAAATAGGTGAAATGTTGAATCTTGGAAGCAAAACTTGGAATCTTGACAAGGGTCTCAACTTGGCTTGGAGAATAAGCTACACTTCTTTTCTAGAGAGAAGGTAGAGATATTTTTCTAGGAATTGTAAGGAATGAAATGAAGAAGTCTTCTAGGTTAGGTTACAATACTAACTCTTCGTGAAAAGACAAGGATACCCTTACTAACCCTTAGAAAGTGTAAGGAACAAGGGAACTCCCTCAAAGCACAAGGTACAACACAACTTAAAGGTTGACTAGTCAAATTCTAGTCCCTGAGTATTAAAAATCAGGATTTTAGGAATCAATTCCTCAAAAGATATAGAATTAATTACTCAATTTATTCATGGATTGAAATGTGGATTTTTGGGTGTCACATCCTCTCCCCCTTCAAAGAAGCTTCATCCCCGAAGCTTGGGTACGACGAATTAAAAGCGAATGGTAACAAGAAACGAAATTGTGACAAGAAATTTAAGAACAACTCTTTTGGTCAAAGACTCCAAAAGTACTCACAAGGATTCCAAGGCAAGGAAGAAGGCATTTCAAATTCAAGTCCAAAACATGCCAAGTCTCACCCAACACAACAAAATGACTTGAACCATGTAAAATGCCAAGCAATGACACAAAGGAACCCTAAACACAAGCTCTAGATATGCAATATCACAAGATAAATGCATAAACCCTCACATTTCATAGCAAAACACAAGTAGAATCCAAGAAATCACATATAGGTAAGCAAATAGGTTTTGTAGAGCATGGGTTACCTCTTGAAGACCAAAAGACTTCACTTTACACCCACAACAAGCTCTCCACTAGGGTCACTTTCCAAACCCACTTCAAGATAAAACCAAAAGATCATAAAGATCCTACCTTTAAGAAAAAGACAACTTAGATGGAACCAAAAACACAAGACAAGCTTAGATCTTACCTCCTAGATGCCCAAATAGGTGAAATGTTGAATCTTGGAAGCAAAACTTGGAATCTTGACAAGGGTCTCAACTTGGCTTGGAGAATAAGCTACACTTCTTTTCTAGAGAGAAGGTAGAGATATTTTTCTAGGAATTGTAAGGAATGAAATGAAGAAGTCTTCTAGGTTAGGTTACAATACTAACTCTTCGTGAAAAGACAAGGATACCCTTACTAACCTTAGAAAGTGTAAGGAACAAGGGAACTCCCTCAAAGCACAAGGTACAACACAACTTAAAGGTTGACTAGTCAAATTCTAGTCCCTGAGTATTAAAAATCAGGATTTTAGGAATCAATTCCTCAAAAGATATAGAATTAATTACTCAATTTATTCATGGATTGAAATGTGGATTTTT
>NW_017617468.1:0-2500 GCF_001879475.1 Ipomoea nil
AACCGTCGGCGACCGGGGCCCGGTAGGACCGGCATTACTTTCGCGAAGCTTAGAGCACGCCTCGGTATGGCCGCAAACTTTTCCGCAACATGGGGGCACCCCGGCCGGTATCGGGGCTAATTGTGTCGCGTGGCAACCGGTGCGGGCACCCCCGGGACGCGGGGCACGTATTTGCAGGCGCAACCTGCGGCCGGTGGGCACCCGTACCGGTGCAACCGTTTCGCGTCAACTCGCCGGGGCGACCGGCGTAGGGCAACTTTCGCAGCCTCGCACCGGGGGGCCCGGACGGCGGGGGCAATTTTCCGCAATGACGTCGGCCCATCACCCGTACCCGGCAATTTCCGAACCTCTCGGCATCCCCGTACCGCATACTTTCCGCAACCTCGGCAAACCCCCGTACGGCAAAACTTCTCCGCACCGGATCGGCACCCGCGTACCGCAACTTCCGCCACCGGAAGATTCGCACACGCCGTACGGCACACTTCCGCAAGCCTCGGCACACAGACCCGTACCGAGCAACTGTTTCCGCAACCTCGGCAACACATCCGTACGCAACTTTCCGCAACCGTCGCGCACCCCCGTACCGCATCACATCCGCAACTCGGCCCTCAGTAACCGCATAAGTCCGCAAACGCATCGCTCGGCAAACCCGCGCTCAGTACCGATCATGTTGTTGCCCCACCCACTAGCCGTCACCTCGACGCATAAGTGCCGGCAATGCCCGCCTCGGCACCCGTCGTACCGCATAAGTCCGCAAGCCTGGCCCCTCGTAGCAAAGTCCGCAACTTCGGCAACCCTCGTTCCGCATAAGCAACTTTCCGCAACTTGGGCACCCTCGTACCGCAACTTTCCGCAACTTGGCACCCTCGTACCGCAACTTTCCGCAACTTGGGCAACCGCAACTTTCCGCAACTTCCTCGTACGCAACTTTCCGCAACTTGGGCACCCTCGTACCGCATTTCCGCAACTTGGGCACCCTCGTACCGCATAATTCCGCAACCTCGGCACCCTCGTTCCGCATAAGTCCGCAACCTCGGCACCCTCGTACCGCATCCGCAACTTAGGCACCAACGTTGCGCATGAGTCCGCAACTTAGGCACCAACGTTGCGCATGAGTCCGCAACTTAGGCACCAACGTTGCGCATGAGTCCGCAACTTAGGCACCCTCGTACCCCATAAGTCCCGCAACTTGGGCACACTCGTTCCGCATGAGCCCGCAACGTAGGCACACTCGTTCCGCACAAGTCCGGCACTTAGGCACACTCGTTCCGCATGAGTCCGCAACTTAGGCACGCTCGTTCCGCATAAGTCCGCAACGTAGGCACACTCGTTCCGCATATGCCCGCAACGTAGGCACACTCGTTCCGCATATGCCCGCAACGTAGGCACACTCGTTCGCATATGCCCGCAACGTAGGCACACTCGTTCCGCATAAGTCCGCAACCTCGGCACCCTCGTACCGCATAAGTCCGCAACCTCGGCACCCTCGTACCGCATAATTCCGCAACCTCGGCACCCTCGTACCGCATGAGTCCGCAACTTAGGCACCAACGTTGCGCATAAGCCCGCAACTTAGGCACCCTCGTTCCGCATAAGTCCGCAACTTAGGCACCCTCGTACCCCATAAGTCCGCAACTTGGGCACACTCGTTCCGCATGAGCCCGCAACGTAGGCACACTCGTTCCGCACAAGTCCGGCACTTAGGCACACTCGTTCCGCATGAGTCCGCAACTTAGGCACGCTCGTACCCCATAAGTCCGCAACTTGGGCACACTCGTTCCGCATGAGCCCGCAACGTAGGCACACTCGTTCCGCACAAGTCCGGCACTTAGGCACACTCGTTCCGCATGAGTCCGCAACTTAGGCACACTCGTTCCGCATATGCCCGCAACGTAGGCACACTCGTTCCGCATGAGTCCGCAACGTAGGCACGCTACTTCGGCACACTCGTTCCGCACAAGTCCGCAACTTCGGCACACTCGTTCCGCAACTGTCCGCTACTTAGGCACACTCGTTCCGCAACTGTCCGCAACTTAGGCGCACTCGTTCCGCATGAGTCCGCAACTTAGGCACACTCGTTCCGCATATGCCCGCAACGTAGGCACACTCGTTCCGCATATGCCCGCAACGTAGGCACGCTCGTTCCGCACAAGTCCGCAACTTAGGCACGCTCGTTCCGCACAAGTCCGCAACTTAGGCACGCTCGTTCCGCACAAGTCCGATACTTAGGCACACTCGTTCCGCACAAGTCCGCTACTTAGGCACACTCGTTCCGCATGAGTCCGCAACTTAGGCACACTCGTTCCGCATGAGTCCGCAACTTAGGCACACTCGTTCCGCATATGCCCGCAACGTAGGCACACTCGTTCCGCACAAGTCCGGCACTTAGGCACGCTCGTTCCGCACAAGTCCGGCACTTAGGCACACTCGTTCCGCATGAGTCCGCAACTTAGGCACGCTCGTTCCGCATATGCCCGCAACGTAGGCACACTCGTTCGCA
>NW_017617469.1:5000-7500 GCF_001879475.1 Ipomoea nil
AACCCCCACGCCCGACGACACGTACGCTGCACTGCGCTACGCTGGGCGGGTTCATTGCGAACGCCCGCCCTCCGCCCCTACGGCGCACCGTAATTCGTTAACGAACAGCTTACTAGACGATTGGACACGTGCCTCGGCAACTCACAACCTACTGACGGTATATTGCAGATTCACGTTTGCTCGATTGACCGAATTCACGTGCCAATGATGTTTTTTTGCATGTCCGTCTCCGTCCGGTGCGCCGCCCCGCCTTGCGACTCCGATGGGTCTATGCCGGTCCCCAATAATACGTACGAGCGGCGGGAACACTCGTACGAGGCCTACGGGACGAGGGGGGCCCGTCCCAACACGTTCCGAAAAAAGTCGACCGGCACCTCAACTACCATACCCCCCCTATAGTAGTTAAAAAAAAAAAAACCCCAGTGACAGCAGTAGACACGGTTTGTCCCGTAAATCACACGGTCATTTCGGGTGGTTCCGTGCATTTTTTTTCAAATGTTATTGCATGGTCCTTTAGTTTAGAGCATTTTAACAATGCTTGGTAAATTTCAAAGCGTTTGGATGATTATTTCATTGAAAACGACGATGTCCAAATTTATGCCCAGCTGTCCGCAAAGTTCCTTGTCTGACTTAGCCAAGTACTTGGGATTGTTGGGAATGTGAGAGGAATATATGGCATATCGTTTGCCTCACTAATTAAATAGTACAATAAGCTCTAAAACAAATGTATATGCCATTTTGGCACGAGAACGACGTAAAACGACATAGGCCAAGGCATAACACAGAACCGTCGTAAAAGTACTGGGGGTGGCAGGCGGGTAAACCTCTGTTGCGTGATATTTTCCGCATCCGTCCGCAACTGTGCGCAATTTGGGCGCCCTCGTTCCGCATAAGTCCGCAACCTCGGCACCCTCGTTCCGCATAAGTCCGCAACCTCGGCACCCCCGTTCCGCATAAGTCCGCAACTTGGGCACCCTCGTACCGCAACTTTCCGCAACCTCGGCACCCTCGTACCGCAACTTTCCGCAACCTCGGCACCCTCGTACCGCAACTTTCCGCAACCTCAGCACACCCGTACCGCAACTTTCCGCAACCTCGGCACACCCGTTCCGCATAAGTCCGCAACCTCGGCACCCCCGTACCGCAATTTTCCGCAACTTGGGCACTCTCGTACCGCATAAGTCCGCAACTTGGGCACCCTCGTACCGCAACTTTCCGCAACCTCGGCACCCCCGTACCGCAATTTCCGCAACCTCGGCCCACCCGTACCGCAACTTTCCGCAACCTCGGCCCACCCGTACCGCAACTTTCCGCAACCTCGGCACCCCGTACCGCAATTTTCCGCAACGTCGGCCCACCCGTACCGCAATTTTCCGCAACGTCGGCCCACCCGTACCGCAACTTTCCGCAACCTCGGCACCCCCGTACCGCAACTTTCCGCAACCTCGGCACCCCCGTACCGCAACTTTCCGCAACCTCGGCCCACCCGTACCGCAACTTTCCGCAACCTCGGCACACCCGTACCGCAACTTTCCGCAACCTCGCACACCCGTACCGCAACTTTCCGCAACCTCGGCACACCCGTACCGCAACTTTCCGCAACCTCGGCACCCTCGTACCGCATAAGTCCGCAACCTCGGCACCCTCGTACCGCATAAGTCCGCAACCTCGGCACCCTCGTACCGCATAAGTCCGCAACCTCGGCACCCTCGTACCGCATAAGTCCGCAACCTCGGCACCCTCGTACCGCATAAGTCCGCAACCTCGGCACCCTCGTTCCGCATAAGTCCGCAACTTGGGCACCCTCGTACCGCAACTTTCCGCAACTTGGGCACTCTCGTACCGCAACTTTCCGCAACTTGGGCACTCTCGTACCGCAACTTTCCGCAACTTGGGCACCCTCGTACCGCAACTTTCCGCAACTTGGGCACCCTCGTACCGCAACTTTCCGCAACTTGGGCACTCTCGTACCGCAACTTTCCGCAACTTGGGCACCCTCGTACCGCAACTTTCCGCAACTTGGGCACCCTCGTACTGCAACTTTCCGCAACTTGGGCACCCTCGTACCGCATAATTCCGCAACCTCGGCACCCTCGTTCCGCATAAGTCCGCAACCTCGGCACCCTCGTACCGCATAATTCCGCAACCTCGGCACCCTCGTACCGCATGAGTCCGCAACTTAGGCACCAACGTTGCGCATGAGTCCGCAACTTAGGCACCAACGTTGCGCATGAGTCCGCAACTTAGGCACCAACGTTGCGCATGAGTCCGCAACTTAGGCACCCTCGTTCCGCATGAGTCCGCAACTTAGGCACCCTCGTACCCCATAAGTCCGCAACTTGGGCACACTCGTTCCGCATGAGCCCGCAACGTAGGCACACTCGTTCCGCACAAGTCCGGCACTTAGGCACACTCGTTCCGCATGAGTCCGCAACTTAGGCACGCTCGTTCCGCATAAGTCCGCAACGTAGGCACACTCGTTCCGCATATGCCCGCAACG
>NW_017617470.1:5000-7500 GCF_001879475.1 Ipomoea nil
CGGAACGAGCGTGCCTAAGTTGCGGACTTGTGCGGAACGAGCGTGCCTAAGTTGCGGACTTGTGCGGAACGAGCGTGCCTACGTTGCGGGCATATGCGGAACGAGTGTGCCTACGTTGCGGGCATATGCGGAACGAGTGTGCCTAAGTTGCGGACTCATGCGGAACGAGTGCGCCTAAGTTGCGGACAGTTGCGGAACGAGTGTGCCTAAGTAGCGGACAGTTGCGGAACGAGTGTGCCGAAGTTGCGGACTGTGCGGAACGAGTGTGCCGAAGTAGCGTGCCTACGTTGCGGACTCATGCGGAACGAGTGTGCCTACGTTGCGGGCATATGCGGAAACGAGTGTGCCTAAGTTGCGGACTCATGCGGAACGAGTGTGCCTAAGTGCCGGACTTGTGCGGAACGAGTGTGCCTACGTTGCGGGCTCATGCGGAACGAGTGTGCCCAAGTTGCGGACTTATGGGGTACGAGCGTGCCTAAGTTGCGGACTCATGCGGAACGAGTGTGCCTAAGTGCCGGACTTGTGCGGAACGAGTGTGCCTACGTTGCGGGCTCATGCGGAACGAGTGTGCCCAAGTTGCGGACTTATGGGGTACGAGGGTGCCTAAGTTGCCGGACTTAATGCGGAACGAGGTGCCTGCCTAAGTTGCGGGGCTTATGCGCAACGTTGGCGTGCCTAAGTTGCGGACTCCATTGCGGTACGAGGGGTGCCGAGGTTGCGGAATTATGCGGGTACGAGGGGTGGCCGAGGTTGCGGACTTATGCGGGAACGAGGGGTGCCGGAGGGTTGCGGAATTATGCGGTACGAGGGTGCCCCAAGTTGCGGAAAGTTGCCGGTACGAGGGTGCCCAAGTTGCGGGAAAGTTGCGGTACGAGAGTGCCAAGTTGCGGAAAGTTGCGGTACGAGAGTGCCAAGTTGCGGAAAGTTGCGGTACCGAGGGTGCCCAAGTTGCGGGACTTATGCGGAAGAGGGGCGAGGGGGGACATGGGCGGTGCGAGGTTGCGGACTTATGCGGTACGAGGGTGCCGAGGTTGCGGACTTATGCGGTACGAGGGTGCCGAGGTTGCGGACTTATGCGGTACGAGGGGGTGCGAGGTTGCGGACTTATGCGGTACGGAGGGTGCGAGGTTGCGGACTTATGCGGTACGAGGGTGCCGAGGTTGCGGAAAGTTGCGGTACGGGTGTGCGAGGTTGCGGAAAGTTGCGGTACGGGTGTGCCGAGGTTGCGGAAGTTGCGGTACGGGTGGGCCGAGGTTGCGGAAAGTTGCGGTACGGGGGTGCCGGAGGTTGCGGAAAGTTGCGGTACGGGGGTGCCGAGGTTGCGGAAAGTTGCGGTACGGGTGGCCGACGTTGCCGGAAAATTGCGGTACGGGTGGGCCGACGTTGCGGAAAATTGCGGTACGGGGGTGCCGAGGTGCGGAAAGTTGCGGTACGGGTGGGCCGAGGTTGCGGAAAGTTGCGGTACGGGTGGGCCGAGGTTGCGGAAAATTGCGGTACGGGGGTGCCGAGGTTGCGGAAAGTTGCGGTACGAGGGTGCCCAAGTTGCGGACTTATGCGGTACGAGAGTGCCCAAGTTGCGGAAAATTGCGGTACGGGGGGTGCGAGGTTGGCGGACTTATGCGGAACGGGTGTGCCGAGGTTGCGGAAAGTTTGCGGTACGGGTGTGCTGAGGGTTGCGGAAAGTTGCGGTACGAGGGTGCCGAGGTTGGCGGAAAGTTGCGGTACGAGGGTGCCGAGGTTGCGGAAAGTTGCGGTACGAGGGTGCCCAAGTTGCGGACTTATGCGGAACGGGGGGTGCCGAGGTTGCGGACTTATGCGGAACGAGGTGCGAGGTTGCGGACTTATGCGGAACGAGGGCGCCCAAATTGCGCACAGTTGCGGGACGGATGCGGAAAATATCACGCAACAGAGGGTTTACCCGCCTGCCACCCCAGTACTTTTACGACGGTTCTGTGTTATGCCTTGGCCTATGTCGTTTTACGTCGTTCTCGTGCCAAAATGGCATATACATTTGTTTTAGAGCTTATTGTACTATTTAATTAGTGAGGCAAACGATATGCCATATATTCCTCTCACATTCCCAACAATCCCAAGTACTTGGCTAAGTCAGACAAGGAACTTTGCGGACAGCTGGGCATAAATTTGGACATCGTCGTTTTCAATGAAATAATCATCCAAACGCTTTGAAATTTACCAAGCATTGTTAAAATGCTCTAAACTAAAGGACCATGCAATAACATTTGAAAAAAAATGCACGGAACCACCCGAAATGACCGTGTGATTTACGGGACAAACCGTGTCTACTGCTGTCACTGGGTTTTTTTTTTTTTTAACTACTATAGGGGGGGTATGGTAGTTGAGGTGCCGGTCGACTTTTTTCGGAACGTGTTGGGACGGGCCCCCCTCGTCCCGTAGGCCTCGTACGAGTGTTCCCGCCGCTCGTACGTATTATTGGGGACCGGCATAGACCCATCGGAGTCGCAAGGCGGGGCGGCGCACC
>NW_017617471.1:7500-185000 GCF_001879475.1 Ipomoea nil
GGATGAGAAAAAAGGTGGGCTTCCGTATTCTCACCGGAAGACTACTGATTTTCAGGAGTGTGTCAGCGCGTGTGACTTGATCGATGCGGCCTATTACGGTTCCTATTTCACCTGGTGGAATGGGCGCCATAAAGAGGCGGCCATATGGATGCGTTTGGATCGGTTCCTCTACACCTCGGTGTGGGAGTCGGTCTTTACGTCATCCGTACGGCATTTGCCAAAGTCCACGTCTGACCACAGTCCACTTCTGATATCTTTTGAGTTGGTTAGTATGCAGGTAATCCCGAAGCACTTTGTTTTCCTGAACGTGTGGATTAAGCACGAAGATTTTCTGAGGGTGGTGCGTGATAGTTGGCAGGTTCCTGTAGAGGGGGCCCCTATGTTTGTAATAGCCACCAAGTTGAACAGGTTGGGGAAGGTTCTGAGCACGTGGAGCAAGACAGTGTTTGGGGATATCTTTGTGAAGCTCCGGGAGTATGAGGATAGTGTTCAGACCCTAGAGGCTGCCTTACAGCAACACCCAGATGATGAGAATGCTTTAATTGAATATAAAAAAGGTGTTGCTTTGTTACAGAAACAGATTGCTATTGAGGAGGAATTTTGGCAGCAGAAGGCGCGTATCACCGAGGTTCAGGATGGGGATAGAAACTCCTGGTTTTTTCACTCAGTTGTTAAGGAACGCAGGCGTAAATTATATATACACAGAGTGAAGGGGGGTGACGGTGTGTGGCTAGAGGATAGGCAAGGGATTGCCAATCAGGCGGTCTCTTTCTTTGAGCATATGTTCACCGCGAAGATCGGGGGTTTTGACTTGACTAGGCTGGACTGTGTCCCACGGTTGGTTACAGAGGAGGATAATGAGGTTTTGACGGCTGTGCCTGAGGTGGAGGAGGTGAAGGCGGTTGTAATGCAGATGAACTCTACGAGTGCGGCAGGGCCGGATGGTTTCTCGGGGGCCTTTTATAAGGCTTGCTGGGATATTATTCAAGATGATGTTGTCAGTATGGTTCGGAGTTACTTTGCGGGACGAGAATTCACCAGGGCTATCACGCACACATCCATCGTCCTGTTGCCGAAGAAGCCGAGTCCAGAAACGTTTGCAGATTACAGGCCCATCAGCCTGTGCAACTTCAGTAGTAAGCTTATCACGAAGCTCATGGTGGTTCGGATGGCTACAGTCTTGCCCCGGGTGTTGTCACCGCAGCAGAGTGGGTTTGTGACTGGTCGGTCTATTACAGATAATGTTCTTCTGGCATCCGAGATGTGCCACGGGTTGAGCTGGCAGAATCGAGATATAGTCCTTAAGCTAGACATGGCTAAGGCTTATGACCGGGTATCATGGTTTTTCCTGATTTCGGTGATGCGCCGCCTGGGTTTCAGTGAGGTCTGGATAGATATGGTGTTCCGGGCTGTGTCTAATGTATGGTATTCAGTGATTGTGAATGGAGTCAAAGAGGGCTTCTTCACATCTACACGGGGCCTCAGGCAAGGGGACCCGCTGTCCCCGACTCTGTTTGTGATTGCAGCTGAGGTCTTGTCGGTGTACCTTGCGCGGGTTTATGATGGCACTACGGTGCCCCGTTTTACACAGCCGCCAGGGACACCGCATATTCACCATCTGGCCTATGCGGACGATGTTATTATTTTTAGTACGGCCAGGTTGGGAGCTATTGAGGTGGTAATTGGGGCGTTAAAGGAGTATGAGGAGATCTCGGGACAGCTGGTGAGCTTTCAGAAGAGTGCGTTTTATATGCACCCTCGTACTCCGGCCCATGAGATCGAGCAGATTTGTCGGGCAACGGGTTGTGTGCATAAACAGTTTCCTTTTACTTATTTGGGTTGCCCGGTGTACATAGGCTGTAAAAAATGTATTTATTTTGCCTCGGTGATTGATAAAGTTAAGGCTAGATGTTTGAGTTGGCAGCGCAGGGTGCTTTCAAAGGGCGGGAAGGCAATTTTGATCTCTTCGGTCTTGCAGGCCATACCGCTGCACTTATTTTCGGCCTGCGCACCGCCTAAGCAGGTCATATGGGATTTGGAGAAATGCTATGCGAGTTTTTTCTGGAAACAGTCAGGGGGCGCCCGGTACCATTGGAGCTCGTGGAAAACCCTCTCTCGTCCTAAGAAGGAAGGGGGGGCGGGGTTCTTGGACTTGGACCTGATGGTAAGGGCGGCCAGTGCTAAATTGTGGTGGAATTTCCGGACGGAACACACACTATGGTCAGACTTTATGAGGGCAAAATATTGCAGCCGGGTTCACCCGGTTGCTAAGCTGGTCCAGAATACAGA
Organism: Ipomoea nil; assembly: GCF_001879475.1. Taxonomy (NCBI): domain Eukaryota; kingdom Viridiplantae; phylum Streptophyta; class Magnoliopsida; order Solanales; family Convolvulaceae; genus Ipomoea; species Ipomoea nil. The sequence goes on from NW_017617471.1 coordinate 9,790, forward strand.
TTCGCACACCTGGAGGCGGATGTTGGCGGTACGCGATGAGGTTAAGAGGGTTCTGACTTGGCGATTGTTCCAAGGCCGGGTTAATTTCTGGTGGGACAACTGGTCGGGTCTGGGCCCGCTTGGCAGACTTTATCCACACCGGGGGGTTTCTTACTCCCGGGAGTTGCTTCTAGACTATGTGCGAGATGGCGAGCTTGATCTGACTGACCACGATGACTTGGCATATGCAGGGATTAGTGCGGACCTGACCCGCTTCGGGCAGGGCCCGCGTGATATCCCACTCTGGACCGTGGCGTCCGAAGGTATGTTTTCTTATTCCTCTGCTAAGGCCTTTCTCAGGCCTGCTTTGCCCACTGCACCGGACCCTCTCTTAGCTAAGTGTTGGCGCAAGCACCTTCCTTTTAAGGTGTCCTTCCTGGCTTGGAGAGTTTTCCGAGGGCGGCTTCCCACGGACGACATCTTGGCTCATTTCGGTCATGCTATCGTCTCGAGGTGTTGGTGTTGTCCAGCCCCGGTCCCCGAGTCTATTGATCACATTTTCTACTCTGGGGAAACAGCAAAAGCTGTCTGGAGATATGTTTTGGCGTCCCTCGACCTCTGCTCGCGACACCGGAGTCTTAGGACTTTGATTGTGGGATGGGGTCGGCGGGGGGCGCGTAACCCTCTTTTGTCTTTTGTTGTTTGCAGGTTGCCGTATCTGGTGTTGTGGGAGCTGTGGAAGCACCGTAATGGGTGCATGCATGGCCGGGACACGCCCAGTGTTGCACGAGTGATGCATGGGGTGGCAAAGGGGGTGGCGGAATGCCTGTTTAGGCGGTGGCCGACGCAGCATATCCTGCCATCTAATTGGAGGACTATTGTGGCGTACTTGGAGGCACATGTGCCGAGGCGTGTTGTTAGGACGGTCAGGTGGTCCCCTCCCGCTGCCGGTGCGTTAAAGATTAATCTATCTCTATCGTCGGCAGTAGGGGGGCGGCGGCCGTGGTGCGCAACCAGGAGGGTGGCTTTTGCTATGGGGTTGCGTGGTCTGGGCATGGGGAGCATGCCCGGGGCATGTTCCGGGTCTTGTTTCTCGTGTCTGGAATGGTGCCTGGCCGAGGGCTATACAGAGATTGTGATGGAATCCACGTGGGCGGAACTGTGTAGTTATGTGGATCTTTCTTTTCGCCCGCCGTGGTTTCTGGATGACGTGGTATCCAGGCTCCGGTTCCTGTGGGGTAGTCTCTGCAGTTTTGTGCTCGTCTAGGGCCAATCTACCTGCATGGACACTGGCTGATTGGGTGGTTGATAAGCCAGGGGAGGCCATTTTTCGGGACCTTAATGATCTGCCACCTAGGGTGCGTTCGCTGTTGGTACACGATGACATACCCTATGTGTTTTTTGAGATAGATGACCCCCCGTGATTCTGGTCTGCTTGTAAGTTGTACTACTGGTCTGAAAAGTTTGAAAAAAAAAAGAAAAAAGAGAAATGAAAAAAAGAAAAAGGAAAAAAAGAAAAAAGAGGTTGAAAAGAATGAAAAGAAGTAGAAAAATATGAGTGAAAAGAATTGGAGTGATCAAAAGAAATGAGTGGTAAAATGAGGGATGGTAAGAAAAGAAAGAGCGAAGTTAAGCTAAAAACAGAGAGTGTGTGAGGTGTTCTTGGAGGCTATGAAGTCCTGCTGGTCGGGACTGAGTCTCAACGTAAGGTGTTGGCGGTACAACATGGCACCCTAGTCTGGGCTGAACGGTGCACCAGGCAGGACTAATCAAATCCGTTGACCTGGTCAGGCTTGCTGCTGGCCAATAGTAGCCGAGTCCCTTCTGGACTCCGGGGGGGCGGGTCTCATTTGGGGGGTTGCTGTTTGTTCGTGTCAGCCTGTTAATACCTATACACTCACCTGATGCGAAAGACAGAAATAGTTGAGGTCGAGGAAACAGGATGTTGTTTGTTCTTCTTGTTTTCTATTTTGCATGTTTGTTTCTTTGGCCTCCGAGGCGTATACTGGTCTATAGGCTTTTGGTTCCGCCTTTGCAGGTGTCTTTGAGATAGACCAGGCCTCAACGTTGGTGCAAGCGGTAAGAAGTTGCATCCTGGCCCGGGCTGAACGGTGGCCGGGTAGGTGTTTCTCAAATCCGTTGGCAGAGTCCAAGCTTGCTGCTGGCCCATAGTAGCTAATCCCGTTAGGGTGTTGGTTCGTGCTGGCGCTGATCGGGGTTCGGTGCTATTGGCTGCTTCGTTCTATGATTGCCATATCTGCTGGCTTGTGTTTGCCTGTACTTCTATGTAATGTTTTGATTGAGGCCTGTGTGCCGACTTTAGCTTTGTCATTTCGTCATGTTGGTGCGAGTTGCTGCTTTAACAGGGCAGCCAATAGCACCTCAGGAGGTGGTGCGGTCATTGCTAGGTCTCCTCGACTACGATGGCCGTGAAGGCAGCTGGATTATACTTGCATTTATTCTCGGGCAGCTGTGTTTGTATTTAGTTATAGTCTTGGGTCTAGTGTTAGTTATCTAGCATGGGACTTGGGGAATGCATGTTATAGCCCCGGGGGCCTACTTTATGTTATCTCGTTTATTTTCTAGCTTAGTTTACTTAGTTTTATTTAGTGGGATTCTGGTCGGCTGGCCTAATCCCTTGGACTTTGTACTGGCTTTGGCCTTTCTTTATTAATAAAGTATCATTTACTTAAAAAAAAAAAAAAAAAAAAAACTCTAAACCCTAAACCCTAAACCCTAAACCCTAAACCCTAAACCCTAAACCCTAAACCCGAAACCCGAAACCCGAAACCCGAAACCCGGACCCCAAACCCTAAAACCCTAAAACCCTAAAACCCTAAAACCCTAAACCCTAAACCCTAAACCCTAAACCCTAAACCCTAAAATCCTAAACCCAAACCCCAAATTCCAAAGCAGCTCCGTCTTCCTCATCACTTCCTATGACCAACTTTCTCCATCGGCGAGATATGAACCAGCGGCAGTAGATGGAGTCAGCAGGTCGGCGTGACTGGCGGCAGAGCAACTTGGACCTCCTTAGGCGTGAACAGCATCGGCGTCCCTTGTTTTCGACAAGAGCAGAACATTCCGACGACCTCCTCCATCTTCTCCCTCCCTCTGTGCGTGACCAGCAGCGGTGGACCATCAAGAAGTCCAACGTAGCATCTCCACGACCCATGGACCTCCGGTGGCGACTCTGACGAACAGAACACCGGCTAGGCAGCAGCTGAACGAAGCAGTACCCATCGGCGGCATCCCCTGTTTCCAGCTAAGCTTGGCAGTTCGGTGGCTGATCAGTGTAGCTTGGTAGCCGGCGATACCCCTCTCCCGGTGAGCATGGTGTTAGTGCGTGTGTGGAGGCGTGGCTTTGAATCCATGGGTGAGACTCATTTCTCTATATTAAAGCTTGAGTATGATGAAGCTTATTATTTATGTGGATATTGATATTATGATAATGGTTAAAGATGAGATTAGCTATTAGAAAACCCCAAACCCTAAAACCCTAAACCCCAAACTCTAAAACCCTAAACCCCTCCCTAAAACCCTAAAACCCTAAAACCCTAAAACCCTAAAACCCTAAACCCCAAACCCCAAACCCCAAACCCCAAGCCCCAACTAACTTGCGCACTGCCCGAATTTTCTCTCTGGCGATTTGAGAGAAAAAAGGCGACAAGTCTCCCGAAAATAAAAAATTCCAATTTTCGACGCCGGCAAGCCCTTGATCGGCGATCTGGTTCGGTAGACGTCTCCGCCTCGTTGAGGCAGTCTCGGGAATGGCCTCCATGTGGCCTGAAGCTGTGGAGGAGACACGCCAACAGATCAAAAAGCTCACGGACAGTCTACGTCGCGAGGGCTTCGTTTTTCTCCGGCGGCGATTCGGTGTCTACAGAACGGCGATCCTCTCCCAAAGCCTGCCATGGCCTTCGTCAAGGCCCCAGCTATCTCCCGCACTAATGAGGTGGACCCCATTCTGGGGCATGATATCTCATGGCCAAGAGGATGAAGTGATGAAATGAGTGAACATTGAGCTCATGAGCAGAATAAGCAGGATGGGAAAATGGTTGAATCTGGTGGGAATTTTGTATATGGCATATGGCTGAGCTTATTATGTTGGGGCCTAAGGATATGAGGGCCGAATGGGCTTGTGTTGAAGTGAAATTTTGGGCCAGGGAAATATTTTGTTGAGATTGGGCCATTTGAAACTGGGCCTTTAAATTCTGTTGAGGGGCTGGATTGAGACTTGCAAGCTGAATTGGGAATTGATTTGTTGGGCCCTAAATGGGCATGAAAAGAATTCCACCTGCAGTTTTTGGATTGATTGGTTCTGGGAACCAATTCTGTGGGGTCGTATGGAATAAGATGGCAGATTGGGCCTGGTCTATAAATAAAATGATAAGATGATGGCTGATGGCCGATTGGAATGTTGAAAGTGGTATATGAGGGAGGCATAAGGATGGTCCACCAAAGGTGGTGGGCCAATGGACCATGGAGCTGTTGGAGTGGGATTTATTTCCCGCATGGACTTGTGGAAGTGGGCTTGAATGGGCCTGTAGGAATTGTGCTCTGAAATGGCAGTTTGGGCCGAATGGCCTATGAAGGCATAAGAGGCGTTGGGCCATTTATTTCTGGTGAGGGGCGTGAGAGATAAATGAGGTGCAGTAATCATGTAAAAATTAATATGCTAGCATAAACCTATGGGCCGATTGGGCTATGATGATTTTTGGATTTATGCCTTTGGGCTTGAGGAGCGGCAGAAATGTTACAGTTGGGTCTTTGGGCCCTTTGGGCGACATGGGCTTGAGCCCTTGTGGGCCATGACGAATGGGACAATGGGTCTAAGGGCTGGAATTTGCTGATGGCCGTGAGCTTGTGATAAATATTATTATGGTGAGGGCTTGCTTGTTTGATTTGAAGATGGGCCGAAAGGGATTTGCATTGGAGGGATAAGGGGGGTCCACCTTGTTAGGTGGACCTCTTTGGCATGGTGGTGCATTATTGAAGCAAAGCTTATTAAAGTGGAGCTTAATAATGCCATGGAATAGATTCCACTATGAAAAATGATATTCCATGTTTCTTTGGGGGAATAAGGGAGGTCCACAAGATGGGTGGACCTCATGAGATACATGGTTTTCTTAGGCGTGTTGCCTTTGGTTTTTTTAGGTCATTATGGCCCTTGTGCTTATTATACTATTTTGTGTAGTTTTTAGACCTTTTTGATCCTTGTGGAGTTTTTTAGACCATTAGACCACCCTAAACCCCAAACCCCAAACCCTAAACCCTACGGTTCATTAAGCAAAAGGAATTATTTTGTGGATGATAGAAGGTTCATGAAGCTGGATGCACTGTAATTCTATGATTTTCTAGGCAGAGTTAATTGTGGTCTAATAATATTGGTCCACCTAGCTTGGGGGTCAATGGAGCTTAATGCATTATTGAGCTTCTGGAATGGAGTTAAGTGGCTGCTAGACTCAAGAACAATCATTATTACATGGACCATGATCCACATTATTGTGGACCATAAATAAAAAGTATATTTTTAATATACTAAAAGTACATTATTTGTATACTAAAAGTACATTATTCGAGGGTACATGAGAGCATCCTTATCAGTGGGGAGAATGTAAGAGTGATTAAGAAAGAAAATGTGGGAGGGGAGAGAAAAAAAAATGAATTAAAAAAAAATATAAAATTAAAAAATTAAAAATTAAAAAAAAAAATCAAGGGCGTTTCTCTTTTTTTTTTTTTCTTTTTCTTTTAATTCTGACATTATTTTCTCATTTGCAGAAAAACTCTTTTTCCATTATCTCATCCGCACATCAAGTATGCTCCTTTGCTTGAGAGGTTTCATTCTGAAGAAACTTGAAAAAAGACACTACAGTGGATGCTCTTAGTTTATTACTAAAAGTACATTATTTTATATATATTATCAAATAATGTACATTCAATACATAAATAATGTACATTTAATATATTAAAAATTTACCCTATATTCATGATCACACAAGTTGTGTGGATCATGATCCATACAATAATTTGCCACTCAAGAAGGATTTGCTTGGTGGGATTTATTTCCGCTGGGCTGAATTAAAATGGTGACATAAGGATGGGCCGTTGCTGATGTTGGGCTGGGAAATAAAATGGTGACATTAGATCATGGCCTGGGCCGTGGTAAATAGCAGCTGGGCTGCTGTGGATTTGGACCTCCTGATTTGGGAATTATTTCCCAATTGTCATATGAAGACCGTATGGGCCTTTGGTTTATGAACCCTATTAGCCTTTAATTTTCAAATATTAGGCATTGTTGGCCCTTGTTGATTTTTGTCTAGGGCTTTTTAGCCCAAAATTTGTCTTAGCTTAGTGAGCCCATTTTGTATCAAGGCTTTGGCCTTGTTTTATTTTAGCTATGAGTCACTTTAGGGCTCTAGCTTGTAAATATTTTTGATAATTCAATAAAATTCCATAGTCACTTTAGGGCTCTAGCTTAGTGAGCCCGTTTTGTATTTATACTCAAATATGTAGTAAACAATTTATTATAAATATTAAGTCACCAACAAAAAAAAAATGTAAATTTGATAAGAATAATATATATGCCATTACTTAACACTAAAAAAAAAATTATTTTTGATGATAATGAAATCAGACACACAGAACAATTTTCAAAGTAAATCTACCAAATAATAAATTGCAACTTACTTGGATTAAGTGAAAACCATAATATTGACACCCATGAGGCACATATAATGAATCTCAAGTCATGAGTCACCCATGAGTCCACTAAATCTTTGTCCCACATCAAAAATCTGTAACATAATAACATGTTATTAGTGAAGTCATGTTCCAACCAAACAAACATTATTTTTAGAAATTAACATAAGTTATTCATTCTAATGATCATATGCTTTTATATTAAACTTGCAAATGCTGTCTACCTATAAGCTGTAATAATTAGTTAAGTTTCTATATGCTTTTATATATTAAAAAATTTTATATATCAAGATCGAGCTCGAGTTCGAACTCGAATAATCGAGCTGCTCGAGCAGCCCGAAAATTACCGAGCTCGAGCTAGAGCATCAGTTCTCGAGCTCGAACTCGAGCCGAGCCTCCATTAATGAGCTCGAGCTCGGCTCGGCTCGTTTACACCCCTACCCTTAAGTAATCCAACAACCCTTCACTAAGAAGCTGTCAAAAAAACATTTGTGTGGTCATAAACACTTTCCTAAAGTTAAGAGCTGATCAAACTAAAAAACATAAAGCATTTAGCTTTTGCCTTTGTTCTAACTGCTTACATTATCAGCTATAGGATAGACATTTGATATGTGATACATAGTCACAACAGTTAAAGATGGTGGGGTAGATACTAAGCTTGAAGAATTGTTGCTTCAAACAACTACAAATAACTTTATAGACTTAAAAAAAAATAAGAAATAAATTCGTGTAAAGGGTCTTTAGCCTTAAGATTTCAAGCACAAGAACCATATCATGCATTTTTTTTAACGTACTTTAAAAAAAACAAATTCATTCAAAGAGTTTAATCGTAGGAATGCAAGCACAAGGGACATATCATGCATTTTTTAATAGACAAAAAAAAAAAAAAAAAAAAAAAAAAAAAAGAGTTCAATCTTATGAATTCAAGCACAGGAACTGATCTTTATTGACTTACACCTAAAAAAGCTGTCAAATGGGTAGACAATTACAAGCAACACATGAAATGTAAAAAAACTAGTTGAATTTCAATATACATTAAAGAAAACCAGTATGCATATGTTAAAACTATAATATACACGCACAAATAAATCATGCAAACAGCACATACAAATGGCCAGATTCCTGGAAAACAGTGGCATCATATCATTTGCCCCAACCTACAATCAGATAATTATAAAAATGAATTTTTATAGTAAGGCATTAAATGAAGAAATAATGATTGATTAACATTACGAATGTGTACTTTTTTTTATTTTTTAATGACGATTTATAGTTGTGACCAGTTCACTGCAATCTAAAGGGCGCATGCATTTCTTAAAATGTTTATCCATTAATTCAATATTGAAATGTATATTAAAAAAAAAAAAAAACGACCAAAAGTTGTATTACTACCTAATATTATGTGTTACATAATGGGCTAACCCAAGGGTTACACCTAAGGTTACGCGCTAAGATTTCTATATTTGAATATTTTGAAGCTTCCCTCTTCTCTAGATTTCCCCAACAACACATAAGGGATAAATTAGAGAGAAATAAACATTTCTTCTTCCTATACCCCCCACCAAAGTGTGAAAAAGATGTTAGCCATTGAAGACATGTGAAATAGAGAGGATGTCACTTGCAAGTAGGGCTGCAATGCTAAAGCTATGTTGCAATAGTGAGAAACAACTAAATCCCCCCACCCCAAAAAAAGAATTCATTAGAGAGTATCTCTATATGAAGATATACTAATAACAGGAGTGATATTTTATTCTTGAATGACTATTATATTTCCCAAGATATCTAAACGTTACAAAAGATATAGTAGTCCTCAAAAGTTGAAAGTATATTCATAGTTTCCTACCATAAGTTCAAACTTAATTTACAAATCAGCAAAAGCAAACAGTATATTTTCTCATATTTAATTAACCCCTTAACTTTTTCATGGGAGTTTTTCTCATATTTGAAGTTTTTCTCAGACAAGAGCCATAATGTTTTCTCCATACACAGAACTACTAAACATGTTTAAAATGTTGGTAAATTAATTCAAGGAAAAATCAAAGAAAATAAACCTTGGATATGTAAGGTATGAGCTTGAACCTTGAATTTCTATATGCATTATCTCCTTCAATATTAAGGTATGAGTTTTTATTTCTGAATTATTTTGATTGAAACATATGCTAGGAAATTGAAAGAGCAGTTTTGAACATCTAATCATTAACAGAAGTAGGTGGAGATGGCTTACGGGATTAAGCGTGTTTTGTTCTTTGAAGCTTTATTCAAGAAAACCATAACGATCGAGACCGGCTATGGAATTTCTCTCTATCGCCGACGTTATCTCTCTTCCCCAGTAGCTGGTTTCTGAATATGGAAAAGTCCATCTTGAAGGACGCCACCGCATTGCTCAGAGACAAGAGCGTCATCGCGTGTTCGGCCTCCTCAGCCACGCCTACCGGTCGCCAGTTCATATCCAGGACCTTTACGCCCGGCCCGTTCGACAACCCCGGCTAGGTGCCCACTGTCGCAAAGAAACAAACCCACATCACATAAGAAAAACAACCAAAAAACATATCAGACCGTGGGCTCAAACAAATTAAAAACGAAAACCCTAACATGAGAATCAACTTCCTCCTAAGCTCAAAGCCAACACCGTGAACGACCGATCTAAAGAAGAAGAAGAAGAGCCTATTTAGGTCGTCGACTAGTGAGAGAGGAATCCAGACCGCCACCGTCGTCAATGGCAGAAGCTGTTTAGGTTGCGTTGAAGAGCTCGGCCGTCGGCCGTAGATGTTATTGGAGGCCAACATTTGGGAGGGGAGGGGAGGGGATACTTAGTAGATCTGATCATCTTACAACATGCACACCGACGACGACCAAGACACTGAACAAACACTTCAAAAACCCATCAGCACACAGGAAAGAAAAGGCCAAAAACCCATCGTCTACCCCCCAACCCCCACGGGAAAAAGACTAAAATGTGTAGAATGGGCTTCTAATTTGCCAAAATATGTGCTGACTTTTTTTTTGACAGAAATATGCAAAACTCTATTGCGAGTTGCGTTTTTGAAGGTATAGTATCCGTATTTTTTTTTTTCGTTAAATACGTAAAACGCAACTAGTAGTTGCGTTTTCCGTATTGAATACAAAAAACGCATCTCCCAGTTGCGTTTTCACAATACGTATGGAATACGTTAAAACGCAATTGGGAGATGCGTTTTACGTATTATACTTTTAAATACGTAAAACGCAAGACCCAATTGCGTTGTCTTTACCGGCGTATATCACCGGAGAATTTTACAAAAACGCAAGAACGAATTGCGTTTTTTGATCTTTTAATGGTACAGTGCACGCTCTTTCAATTTCCTCATTCAACTCTGCTTCTTCTTTTTGTTCTTCAATTTATTCTGTTTTTCTATCTTCGGTTGTGCTTTCAACAGGCCATGGAGGATCAAAACTGCAACGTCATATATGAAGAGGTAAAACTCTCACTCTTTCAGTTGTTCTGAAGTTATATATATATATATATATATATATATATATATATATATATATGTGTGTATGTATATAATCAGCTATATATGCATGATCAATTGAAAAAAAAATAATTAATTTGTTTAAGTTAAATCAGGAATTCGTGTTGAACTCGCGAGGAATGAAGCTTTTTACGTGTAGATGGCTGCCGGTGCAGTCGCGGCCGGAAATTTTTAACATTTCAAAAACGCATTTACAACTTGCGTTTTAACTATTCGCACCAAAAACTCCATTGCGAATTGCGTTTTGTGGTTCTCACCGGCCTTCAAATTCGCCGGAGCCGGCCGGTACAAAAAAATGACAAAAACGCAACTTGATTTTGCGTTTTACGTATAATACGTGAAACGCAAACGTAAGTTGCGTTTTGGGGGATACCGTATGCGCTGAAAAATGCAAGAGGCAGTTGCGTTTTACGTATACGACGTTTTACGTATCGTATACGTAAAACGCAACTGCCTCTTGCGTTTTACACAAATACATGAAAAATACAAAATACTCCAAAAACGCAACTCCGAAAGGAGTTTTGCATATTGTTGTCAAAAAAAAAATACGACACATTTTGAGAATTTCGCCTTGTTGACCGCACATTCTAGTCTTTTTCCCCAACCCCCACACCCCATTGCCATAAAATCTAGAGAAGCGCGCAGATACCAATATAAAGGGAGAGATTGTCAAAAGCTTAAATCGGAAGCTTCCACACACGAATAGGACTTCGTGCATGACTACGTTCAAACTTAAAACAAGTGAAACAACAAATCTCAGCCATCCAATCTCAAAAATCCAAAGACCAAAAAATGTCCCTATGTTTCTCAGCCATGCTTTTCCTTATATTTTTTTGTTTAAACTTTCCCTAATATAATTTTTAAACAATCAATTTCAACAGTAATATATAAATTTTATAATTCCAAATAAATGTACACTTTTAATATTATAATGGTTTATAATTTAATCATTAATTTTTTTATTTAAATATATAATAAAAAAATGTTATAACACGATTAATTTATTAGTTATTTTAAGAGTTAATGCCCATTTTGATCATCTTACTATTAGGTAATACTTGATTTAGTCTCAACTATTAAAAGTACTCAATTTCGTCCTTTAACTTTTAAAATCACACCCAAATAGGTCATTCGTTACAATTGTCATCTATCCATGGTTATTTTGAGGGCAAATAAGTCATTTTATTTGCTCCAAACCCGTTTATCATGTCTCCATTCTCAGCGCACAGCTTTCTTCGACATGGAACACTTCTTCCACTTCCTCCTTTCACTCATCTCCTTCCTATTCTTTGTCTTCTTCCTCGCTGCAAAACACCAGAAACCCACTAAACCCAGCTTCAAATTCTACCCACTAGTCGGAGCATTACCGAGATTCACACTTGGAGTGAAAGGTTCGCAGTTGTACTATGGTCAATCTAGAAATGACGCAACGGTCCTGTTCTCTGACAAAGAATGCCCAGTATGGACTAAAGACGTTATAATCAACCTGAGATGCATGGAGTATTACACCGCATTCCTCGAGAGAAAAATCGAGAACCCATTGGAGAGTCGCCAAGCAACCAAACTTTTGCGATGGTAAAAGCCTCATACTGGCTATGTGAAGATCAATACAGATGGTAGTGTGACACATGGAAACGGCAAAACAGTGTGTAGTGGTGTTTACGCGATGAGAAAAGAGACTTGATCCTGGGATTTTCAAGAAATCTTGGCAGATGCAGCCCATTCGAAGCAGAAGCACGGGGGTACTCACTAGCCTATTAGTAGCAGAGGAACTTGGCCTTGAATCTGTAATATTTGAATCGGATGCACTAAAAGTTTTGGGATGCATTCGCGGGCAAAGAATGGTCAAAGGAAATGGGAGAAACTTCATCAAGAACCGCCACCACTTTCTGGAATTGTCCACCGACGTCCTCGCCGCTTACCCCACCAACACCGCCGTCTTCTGCCGCCCCGGCAAGGTCCAGGATTTCCTCGGCGTCGGGATTTTCAACCGACGGCGACTAGTGGAAGACCCAGTGCGAAACTGCCAGCTACAAGTTCAGCACCAGATCACTCCGGAATTTCGCCATGGAAACGGCCAACACGAAGTTCCACACCCGCCTTGGTAATGGCTCCAATGCGTAACTCTCATGAGCTTCTCTTCGTTCTTCTGACCCACGAGAAGAAGGGACAGTCCCTTGCTATACCCAGAAGCTGAAGAAGAGAAGGAACCCCACCTTCTACTGCCAATAACATAAGTTCTTCTCATCTGGGCACCATCCAAAATTGTCGTATATATGCGTATCAGTGTATGAATAATATCATAAGGACGGTTTTGCCCCTCAAAATAACGGCGTATAGATGGAAATTGTAACGGAAGACCAATTTGTGTACCGTTTTAAAAGTTAGAGGACTAAATTGGGTACTTTTAATAGTCTGGGACTAAATCAAGTATTACGTAATAGTCGGAGGACTAAAATGTGTATTAACTCTTCTTTTAAAAAGTCAATAACCAGTACTCCTCATACATGTAATCATTAGTGTGTGGACCATGGTCCACATAAGTTGTGTGAACTATATTTTGTATACTGTAAAATAATGTATATTTAGTACAAAAAGAATGTACATTCAGTACAAAAATAATATACATTGTATTTAAGAGATGTACATTATTTTTGTACTGAGTGTATATTATATTGTATAATATACATATTACATACAGTACAAAAATAATGTACATTTAATATATTAAAAATGTACTTTTTTATTGCGATCCACATAACACTGTATGGATCATGATTCACGTAATAATTTGCCGCATACGTGAGAACCGGCCCAAAAACCGTAACCCAAAAATCGAGTCCCATTTCAGCATGCTTCCAGAAATAGGCCGAAATTCTAAAGCCCGTCTAGGGGAGGGGGACTGGGGGACTGGGGGAGGGAGGCCGAAATTCTAAGATTCTGTTACTTACTACTTACAGAGTGAAGAGAAGCAAATATCGGAAAAAGGTGCTCGCCTTCTCTACACGCTTTGTGATTCTGCCGGACGCTCTCTCTGAGCCTGCTGTTTCTCTAGGTCCGTCACTTCTCAAAGTCTTGCCGGTTGTTCTCAGGTACTTTTTGATCGGAGTTCTGATTGGAGAATTGAGTGCCGCCCTTCGACTTCATTTGATAATTTCTTCGTGTTTTCTACGAGATCAATGTTCTAGCACGCTGTTTCAGATGTCAGGTTTGAATTCTTAGTATTTATAAGGAGTTATTACTGCTGGCGAAGCATTATTGAAGCGGATTCAAGCTCGGGAGTGTTCGATTTTTTTGTTGTCTGATCAGTTGTTGTTAAGTCTGTTTACTGTTTTTGGAGAGATCCAAGTTGAAACCTTCGGATTCTGATCCGGAGATTCTCATCTGATTGAAATATTGAATGACTATTCATATCTGGTGACTTATTATTTAGTTTCATTGGAATTTGAGATTTTCTGTGTTTTGAATATTATACTTTGTTAATTCACCATTATAGTTTATAGTTTAGAGTCGATGTTGGTGTGGGGAATGACAATATGACATGATTGACTAGTGAGGAGCCACCATTTGGTGTTTGCTGTTGTTGGTGGTGTGTGTATAGCATGCTATATACTTGTATATTAGGTTCCCCCATTAAGTTAGGCAGAGATAGGCCTAGTGGGAACTTTGAGAAAGTTTGATTTGCTTTTTCTGAAGGAAAATAAAGCAGAAAAGGTTAGTTTTATCCAATTATTAGAACCTGGATCATCTTGATCTCTTTTTTTAAAAATAATTTCTTCAAAGGAGAAGTGGTTAGTAGAATGGCACAGAGAGGTAAAGGTCTTCATTCAATCAAATCTTTACCTGTGGATTTTGAATTTGTGAAGTCTGATTCTTCAGAGCAACTTGATGTGGGAAATGATACTGGTTATAGAATGACATCAAATAGTATACCAGAGAATGGGGAATTTTTGAGTAAGGTTAATGGCAATGTTAATAGGGATAATGATGAATCCCCTTATAGAAGTTTGAGCTTTCCTATGGATGAAAGGCCTTTTGCAGTTTTAGATGATCCGAATATTGCTACCTCTCATTTACTTTCATTTGCCCCCACTGCTGTTGAATCAAAGTGGAGTGACACCAGCTCATATGCCACCAAAAAGGTATCCCTTTAATATTACCTTTTGCTTCCACTTTTCATTATGTTCCATTCACTGATATTTTGTTTCAGACTGTATGTGACTTGATTATTTGATTTTCCGAAGTTGTAGAATCGTTCTTGTTCATTCTCTCTATTTGTATATTTGCAAACTTGTGTTGCTTCAGTACGAGAGCACATTAATCAATCTGCCTTTACTTGGCTCTTATGGTTGTTGAAGAATGCTTCTACAAAGCAGGCAGTCTCTTGTTTATCAGTTTGTATATTTGCAAACCTGTGTTGCTTCAGTACGAGAGCACATCAATCAATGTGCCTTTACTTGGCTGTGATTGCGATATCGCTCTATTTGGCGCACCTAGCTAGTTGTTAGAAGCTGAACACTGTTAAGATAAGTGATGAGATTAGAAATGTTTTCTAAAATTAGTTGTTGATTAAGTTGATATATGTAAAAAGACTCCAAATGACATCTTTATATTAAAAACACAAAATAACGAGCATAAAAAACAAAAATAAATTGAAAGTTGGGAGTTGTTTTTCTCCAAATGCTATGTGGGATAGTGTCTGAAATTAAGAGCTTTTTTATTTTTTAAACTATTATTTACCAAACACAATTAAAAGTTCAATTATAGTTTAAAATAAGCGATAAGCTCTTAAAATGTCATCGCCAAACAGAGTCCATACAAAAAACGTTGACTTAGATAATTTCATTCTTAGAGTCTTTTTTGGTATTGTAAGAAAGTGGCATATCATTTCTTCAACTCTGTTGAGCTGAAAAAACATTGAGAGCCTTTTATCCCCTGAAACATATTTGCTTTTATCCCTTGGCAATTGTCTACAATGGTGTTTGTAAGTCTTATTAACACCAGGGATTCCATTTTTAAAAAATTATTATTCATGTTAACGGTACTTCTTTCTTTCCTTTCCCCCCACTATCACAAAATATTCTCCCTATCAATTCTCTTTTTCAAAATAGAAGTTCCTCTTTTTAATATATTTAATTTAATTGTTGTTTATGTGAAGAAGCAGAGGATTTACGTGCTCAAATTCTTTGACATTATTTCTGCATATTGGTTTTTAGTCAGTAGAACCTGTCATATTTTTATTGATTGTGTCACCTATTTATTAAAGTTTCCCTTTTCAGAAGTCACATTCTTGGTTTCAACTTCCCAATGGGAAATGGGAGCTTGCGACGATCATTTCCACCTCTGGAACTGAGTCAGTGATATCATTTCCTGAGGGAAAAGTGAGTTTAACTAGTTAGGTTTTGTGTTTGGTCTATAGTAGTCAAGTTTATAATTATTGTCATTATTTTTTCTTTTTGGTGGCTTGATTGCAGGTGTTGAAAGTGAAATCTGAAAATCTGCTACCAGCTAATCCTGATATCCTTGATGGGGTTGATGATCTTATGCAACTAAGTTATCTAAATGAGCCATCAGTTTTGAACAATCTTCAGTATCGCTACAGTCAAGATATGATATATGTAAGCTAATATTTTCAAAGGGTGTATATGTTAGTCCTGCTTATTGAGTACTGTATTTCGCTAATAACATCATGTCTTTTCCAGACAAAAGCTGGACCAGTTCTTGTAGCCATTAATCCATTTAAGAAAGTTCCATTATATGAAAATGATCACATCGAAGCATATAGGCGTAAATCCATTGAGGGTCCACATGTATATGCTATAACAGATACAGCAATGAGGGAAATGGTGCGAGGTACTTTGACAATCTTCTCTGAGAATAAAATATTATAATGTCTAGTTTGGAAATAAATTCTTCAGAATTCTGACATTTTCTTTTGATGCAGATGAAGTAAATCAGTCTATCATTATAAGGTTAGCAAGTTGATATCATTTTGTTATTTTCTTGTAAATGTCAGGTTAGTTTGTTCATATCTCTCTAGCTTTAATGCCTCTATTGCTCGTATTAGTGTTCTTTTGTTCTCTATTAGTCAATTCACAGCGTTACCTGATTGAGCTCATTCCCATATGGGCATTCAACTTATTTAGATTGATGTTTTGGTGTAAATTACTAGTTTTTTAGTGAGTGACAAGTTATGTTCTCCCGTCACGGGCATGAAAACAGTCAAACATAAAAGAAAAGAACAAATAATGGAAATTGGGTAAAATCACTATAGTCGAAGACTAAATTGGGTATTAATAGTGGGGAAATTACCAAACTACAGTTGAAGAGGACTCAGTTAGGGAAAGCCATCGAAGCCGAGGACCCAATTAAGCACAAAAAGATGTTTAGGACTAAGTCAAGAAAAATCACTATAGTCGAGAACTAAATTGGGTTGGGTATTAACTCTTTTTCTTTTTCTGTAGTCAGCAGATCACCAAAGCCAAGCAGATGCCCTACAGCAGCATAATTTTAATCTTAATTTTTTAAGTCGTGGGAGTGGGGAGGAGTTTCACTAGATATCTATTGCACAAATTCACAAAATCATGCTTTGTTGTTTATGATAAAGTTTGTTGTTTTATTTTTTATTTTTTTTAAAAAAATCTATTCACTTTGTCTGATTGTCTCAGTGGGGAAAGTGGAGCAGGCAAAACAGAGACAGCAAAGATAGCAATGCAATACTTGGCTGCACTCGGAGGTGGCAGTGGAATTGAGTATGAGATTCTGAAAACAAATCCCATCTTGGAAGCCTTTGGTAATGCAAAAACATTAAGGAATGATAACTCAAGTCGATTTGTAAGTTAATTTTCATTGTTCTTACATGTTATAAAAAGCCTAATGAAATACTTAATGTAATCAATTAAAGCTCGGAAGTTCCCTTTGCTAGATTTTGACAAGGTACAAAAATTCATTGACAGGGAAAACTGATTGAGATTCACTTTAGTCAGACAGGAAAGATATCAGGGGCAAATATTCAAACTTGTAAGATCACATACTGTAAAGTTTCTTAAGTTGGATTTGCTATTTACTCTTATGAGGCCACTGGTGACTAACATATCTGATTCTTCTTTTTCTGGTCTGCAAATGTGACTCCTTAATTTGCAGTTCTACTTGAAAAGGTATTTATTTCTCCCATTTGTCGTAATTGGTATATTCATTTGTTTCTTACACAAATAAGTGAAATAGCTTACTCATAAGTTATTACTTGCAGTCAAGGGTTGTACAGTGTGCGGAGGGAGAAAGGTCATATCATATCTTTTATCAACTTTGTGCAGGAGCACCACCTCTGCTCAGAGGTATAAATCTATAATGCTACTGTTTATTTTATTTTTATTTTTATTAGATTTGGCCCAACACAAGCCCCCCACAAGCCAGCTGCAAAAGGTGTGTAGGTTTGTGTTATGAGATGTGATCAAATTTGGGTAAAGTCCCAAAGGCACAATGACCAATCGTCAATTTCCTTCACAGTTCATTAGTTCAATAAGTCAGTACAAATGTACAATGTCTTGTAGCTGGTTTGAGTACAACTTTTGCCAAAAGTATCCCCATAACAACATGCTTTATCCTATTTAAAGGTTTGACCCTTCACTTGTAACTGCCAATTCAACTGCCCATGACCTTGGGACTCGTTTGAGGACCCTTCACTTGTAACTGCTAATTCAACCTCCCATGACCTTGGGACTGGTTTGAAGACCCTTGACTTGTAACTACTAATTCAATCATCCATGACCTTGGGACTAGTGGGAAGTTAAGTCCAATCATTATCTTGACTGTAACTTCTGTGCCTTGTGGCCCTTGCCCATCATAACTTATGGGAACTGCTTCCATCAACCATGGGCCTTAACTGACAGAAAAGAAATGCTCAGTCACCCTACTTTGTCACTCAACAACCGAGTGCCTATTCAAAATTTGGGCCTCCAGGACACTACGGTTGGCACCGTCCTCCTGGACTGGGTTGGGACAGTACACATTGCCCCATCAATTGTTATTTCAATGAACATTGTATAAGTCTGGCAATCATGTTGTATACCTGGTAACTTGCTTTTGGTAGTTCAGGCACTTTTGTAATCTTGTATTATTAGAATAAGCTTCAAATCTGCCTTAAATGTTTTGGGAAAACATTTAAACTTAAACAGATTCTTTCCTAAACATTAACTACCAAACGTAAAGGATTGGCAGGAAGGAAATGCTTTGTGTTTTTCCTTCTGGATATGTACAAATCTATCTCCATTTGTTTTCTGTTACCTGCTCTTTTCTTATTATTTATCCCTTGTAAAATAAATATGAGCATGAGGTGAGGATGGAGAATTAACAAATGTAAAACATGTTGGAACTTGAAGATATTTGTATAAGGTTCTGGATGAAATACCATAAAATAAAAATTTAGTTCATAAGTGCATAGTGTTGCATCACATGTATTATGATTTAGAGCATTTGGCTTTGGCATTATGCTGCTGTTAAAAATGAAGTTTCTAATTCTTTGCTGTTATATGGGTGCCTTCTTTGCAGGGAAACTAAACTTGAAGGGGTTGAATGATTATAAGTATTTGAGGCAAAGCAATTGTCACTCCATATCTGGGGTTGATGATGCTGAACAATTTCAAGTTGTAGTGGTAATATATATATATATATATATATATATATATATATATATATATACTCTTTTTAAGTGTATTTTCATTCTTATATCACTGAAAAGGATATCCCTTTTGCAGCTGTTCAACTCTATTATCTACTTTATTTTCTTTTGATGTGAAGCCATATTGTATCGGAGGCTAAATTTACTCCTCTTTTTTTTTTTTTTTTTTTTTTTTTCTTTTTTCCAGGAAGCTCTTGATGTTGTCCATGTTAGCAAAGAGGACCAGGAGAGTGTATTCTCAATGCTAGCAGCTGTGTTGTGGCTAGGGAATATCTCTTTTACAGTTGTTGACAATGAGAACCATGTTGAACCTGTTGTTGATGAAGGTAAAATATTCAGGACCTTCTAAGCATTTTTGAGCTGCTTGAAAGTAAAAAATGGCTTGAGGGATTTAGTAAAAGCAAAATATCTTTGTAATAATGACTGTTAGTGTTGCTCTGGTGTTTCACTCGATTAGTATATACAGCTTTAAGGTGTTTATTGTGAACTCCAGTTCTTGAAGTGAACTTTTTCTAATGCTCCAGGGCTATCTACTGTTGCTAATTTACTGGGTTGTGATGTTGAGGCATTAAAGCTGGCTTTATCAACTCGAAAGATGAGGGTTGGAAATGATAATATAGTTCAAAAGCTAACTCTAATTCAGGTAAGGATATATTAATTCAAATTTTATTCAGTTCTACATGGTAATTGGTGACACTATGTTATAATGGTATGCTACACATTTATTGGTTGTCATGTTTCTATCATTCAGGCCATTGACACAAGAGATGCATTGGCAAAATCAGTTTACGCTTGTTTATTTGACTGGTTGGTTGAACAAATAAATAAGTCACTTGCAGTTGGCAAACGACGAACTGGGAGGTCTATTAGTATTCTTGATATTTATGGTTTTGAATCTTTTGAGGTTTGTTCTTCTGCTGTCTTTTCTTTATCTGTTTCTTGCTTTATTGTCTTCTAATTGCGTATTATTTTGCTCTCTTTCAGAGGAATAGCTTTGAGCAGTTCTGTATTAATTATGCCAATGAAAGGTTGCAGCAACACTTTAATCGTCACTTGTTTAAGTTGGAACAAGAGGTTACTTCAATTTCTTATATGTCCTATATTTAATAGATTCTATTCAAGCTTTACTGTTCAGCTGGTGGCATGCATGTCCTTTTTCTAGAATATCTACCTAAATCTCTAGTATAGGCATTGTACTTTTAAAGAATATATAATGGAAACACTACTGAGACATTTTTGGTGGAATATAGAGGTCAGATCAAGAATAAATGATTTTTTTAATTAGTAGTAGCAGCAGTAGGAAGCATGGGCATCAATTGCTTAGTAAATGCAGGGCCAGTATAATTCTCCCTCTGTCCCATTTTGTATGTAATATTTGGATAATGAGGTTTGATTTAAGTAATTTATATTTCAATCTTTTATAATGTATAATTTAGTATTAGTGAATAATATTTTAAAACTACAATAGAAGTTCTATTAAACAGAAAAGACAAAATTTGCAAATTATATAAAATTGTTAAAGAAAATAATCAAAGAAAAGGAATTGGTTTGACCAATGAGTACTGAGTAGTAAATAGGGCATATATAAAATGGGAAAGAGGGAGTCGACTTAAATCTGCAACTAGGGTTGCCTAATCCTTACATTCAACCTGAGAATAGAATCTTCAGTGCTGGTTGAGAATTTCTGTCAGTGCTGTTGTTAACCCTTTTTAATGGATGGTTTCACTGTAAGAAAATTTTGGATTACTTTTTTCCTTGGCGATATCATGGGTTTGCGGGTTTCCATTTTGTATGGCTGGTCCCCTACTGTTCTCTTGGAGCTTTACAAGTGCTTAAGGATTCTGCTTGCTCTGCATTAACTTTGGTGTATATAAATGCATTTTCACTCATGATAATTAATGAAGTATTCTTATTCATAAATGGCATTTAGATTCTTAGAGAATGCAAGAAGTTGAGGTGCATTCTCTGTGTTTTGTCTCAATATAATCAGTTGTAGACTTGTAGCAATGATTAGAAGTGCCTATGAAAGTTCTCCAAGGATTCGAGTTCGTTGCATATCCATATCTCCTCTTGATTTTGTTCTTTAAGCTTTGAATTATTTCCTCCAGGAATACATTCAAGATGGCATTGACTGGAAAAGAGTTGATTTTGAAGACAATACAAACTGTCTAAATCTTTTTGAGAAGGTAGGGAATTACATTTTATAACTAAGAATGTCCTCTGCATGGAGACAGAGTACCTAAAGCTATAAATTAATGATTACTGAAGGAAATTGTGATTTCCAGCCCCCCACCCCACCCCACCTTCTCCCAAGAGAGAGAGAGGAGAGGAGAAAGGAATGAGATTGTAGTAGTAGTAGTTAATATGCAACTTATATTCATAAAATTGCAGGGGCATTGGAACTTAGTGAAAGCTTTTCATTCGTTGTTTATCATAACCAATTTTTGCTGCAAGGTTATTCTAAGTGAAAATTAGCTACTCTGCCCAGTTATCTTCTTATGTTACCTACAACCTCTAATCAACAACTTACTCATTGTTACCATCCAACTGTCCCAATTTCTTTTTCCAATTTGGTTCTTTTTTCAACCCAACATACAAAGGTCAATGTTATCGACCACCATTTAGAAAACTGGCCACCATAACCACCTACTGAAATCATTCCTAGTATAATTATCATCTGCAACTGTCCCAAGTTCAAACAACTCTAGATATATGCTTATGATTGTGAATAATCAATTTCTAAAAATCATCTGGACTTCACATATGCAACTGTGGAAGGATGAGGAATAAGGCAAACAAGAACTGTATTGGGTTTGGGAATGTTTTCAAAGGGAATTATTAAGTAAAAGGGGTATTTGATGGCATTGCTATGGTGGCTGTTTATTCTTCTTTTTTTTTTTTCCTAGTCTAAAATAGTAAAATGATGTATGCAGCTCATCTTTTCAAAATTTCTACTCTATTGGCAGAAACCACTTGGATTGTTATCTCTTTTAGATGAGGAGTCAACCTTTCCTAATGGCACAGACTTGACATTTGCAAATAAACTCAAGCAACACTTAAATTCTAATCCTTGTTTCAAAGGCGATCGAGGCAAAGCTTTTACAGTATGCCATTATGCTGGCGAGGTATGCAGCTCAGTGATAAATCCTAATCTTTATTTAAACCTCCCAGACCTTGAAAGACAAGGGGAAAAATGATCCTGTTGTCCCTTCATCTCAATTATCTAATTTTATCTATATTATGGTATAGTCCTGGGTCAAAGATGATCAGAGTTGAGATTTAGATAGTAGTTGTGTAGCAAATAATCTGGCAGTGTTAAACCATTTTGCATTCTGACATGGTCATAATCGGGTAAAACAATTATGCAACGATCGTGACATGGTCAGAATGCGATGATGGTACTATTCTTTATCCCTTTTTTTTTTTTTTTTTTTTTTTCATTTTCAATTTACGAAACTTCTATTTTTATTCCCAGGTCACATATGATACATCTGGTTTTCTTGAGAAGAATCGTGATTTACTCCATCTGGATTCCATTCAACTTCTCTCTTCTTGCAAGTGCCACCTTCCCCAGATTTTTGCATCCAATATGTTATTTCAAACTGAGAAGATTGTTGTAGGCCCCTTGTATAAATCAGGTGGTGCTGATTCTCAGAAATTAAGCGTTGCCACAAAATTCAAGGTAATATTACACCTGGGTGATTCTTTGAAGTGATGTTTTTCCTCTACTTTTCTCTTTGGAATTGTATTAACTACCTGGTGCCAATATGCTTTGTGGGGTCCTGCCTTAATTGACTCTACCTGTTGCTCAAATTTTCCATTGAGTTGTTCTACAGTATTGGAAGGATTTGTGCATGATTTGCTCAACAATTGCATAATTCTTAGTGATTACTTAGCTCCTAAACACAAAATGTTCATGGAAGAATTAGAGTAAATTTCTCTTCCTTTCCATCTAATTCTTTAAAAGTTGTGCGATATCCAATGGTATAAAAACAACATTTCTTCTAATGGGGGTACTGGGAATGATTACACTGGCGAGTGATGGCACTTTGCCACACACCAGACCGTCCACTTCAATATTTCTAACAATTATTTTTTAACAGAAACAATGATGTCATTTATGTTAATAGGGGGGGAACTCGTTGTTCATGTTTTCCTTTTATACAAGAGCTTTGTCATCTTCTCCCATGTCTCTGAAACCTTTTCTTGGGGCAGAAGGTTAAGAATTAGCTTTTGTTCTAAATATATTTCTTTTTCCTTGCTTTTAGGGTCAACTATTCCAATTGATGCAACGGCTTGAGAGTACGACATCACATTTCATACGCTGTATCAAACCCAACAACTTTCAATCTCCTGGAAAGTACGACCAAGGACTTGTTTTGCAGCAGTTGCGATGTTGTGGTGTTTTAGAAGTAGTTCGAATATCCAGATCTGGATTTCCTGCAAGAATGTCCCATCAAAAATTTGCTAGAAGGTAAGTAGCAAATAGCAATGTTCTTTTCTGTGCCTTAAAGTTTTCTTTATATCTGCTCTGCAATTGATCATAATTGTTCTGCTTCAGATATGGGTTTCTGCTACTGGACCATGTTGCCTCGCAAGACCCACTAAGTGTTTCAGTTGCAATTCTTCATCAGTTCAATATTCTGCCTGATATGTATCAGGTTGGCTATACCAAGTTGTTCTTCCGAACTGGGCAGGTGAGATCAAAATAGCCAGGCATGTTTCTCGAAGGTGAACACTACATGCCTGGCTGAATACCATAAGAAAGAAGCTTTTGCCTCATGCTTTTATATGTGATATTTATTGCATATATTTTTTCATAACCGGTCATTACATAATCGCTCATTTCAGGTTGGGGTGCTTGAGGATACTAGAAATCGCACCCTCCATGGTATCTTAAGTGTTCAAAGCTGCTTTAGAGGTCACCAAGCTCGTAAATCCCTTAAAGAATTGAAGAGAGCAATTGTTACTCTCCAGTCATGTATGACTGCCTAAACTTAATTTTTCTAATTTGTCATCTACTCATCTTACTCTTTCTGGGTCTATTCTATTTGAAGATCTTTCCTTGTACAGTTGTTCATGGTGAAAAAAGCAGAAGAGATTATGCAATCTTGCTACAGAAATACAGATCAGCTGTGTGTATACAGAAGCATGTAAAGGAGAGGATTCATAGGAGAACTTACAGAAATGTGTGTAGTGCATCCATCCTGATACAATCAGGTTATTGTTTAAACTTCCCAAATATTTTTCTAGTCATTAGAAATTTTCATTTGATAGTTGGTATGCTCAAAATCCGTATCTAAAATGTCATGGCAATAAGATAATTTTTAACCGAAGGCTGTTATTTGGGTCTCTCTTTTTTTTTTTTTTTTTTTTTTTTTAAGGAACCCCAGTCACACCATGCTTATTAGGAAAAATATTTTTTGCTTTCGGCTTTAGTGTTCAGACTTCAGAGTTCAAATGCTTCAAAATAATCTCTAGAGAGTAATTTTATTGTATAGCTAGAATATTGTTCTGTCTGAACTTTGTAGTTCTAAGGTCATTTGGGTATCAGCTTTTACTTTAAAGATGCTAGTTAGTGATATGTCTCTTCTAATTTATTTCTCCAGCTATACGTGGATGGCTGGTAAGAAGATGCTCTGGAGACATAGGGCTTCTACAGTTTGGTAGCAAGCAGGTAATAGTGAACTCTAAGATCAATAGTTAAATGTTCTTTATCAATGTGGAATAATTTCCCCATATATGGAGTATCTATGTGGTAATTTGCCATTGGACCAAATGGAAAAGAACTCATGTTTAGTGAATTACGGTAGCCCCAATTCTTTTGCAGAAGTACAATAAAAATATTTGTTGCACTTTTATTTTATATGTGCACACGCACACATAATATTTACAAGCTTCTAAACAGGGTAACGAGTCTGAAGAGGTATTGGTGAAGTCTACATTCCTAGCTGAATTACAACGCAGAGTTCTAAGGGCTGAAGCTGCACTAAGAGAAAAAGATGAGGAGAATGACATCCTTCACCAACGGCTCCAGCAGTATGAAAACCGTTGGTCAGAATATGAGTTGAAAATGAAGTCTATGGAAGAAGTGTGGCAAAAACAAATGAGATCATTACAGTCAAGTCTATCTATTGCGAAGAAGAGCCTGGCTTTAGATGATTCTGCACGGAACTCAGATGCATCAGTGAATGCAAGTGACGACAAAGAGTCTACTTGGGATATAGGGAACAACAGGACCGCCCTCGAGAACAATGGAGTGAGGCCTGTGCGTGCAGGTCTAAGTGTTATTGGCCAATTAGCTGAAGAGTTTGAACAAAGGAGTCAAGTATTTGGTGACGATGCAAAGTTTTTGGTTGAGGTTAAATCTGGTCTGACCGAGGCCAACTTGAATCCTGATCATGAGCTTAGAAGACTGAAACATATGTTTGAATCTTGGAAAAAGGACTACGGAGTAAGGCTAAAGGAAACCAAGGTTATATTGCATAAACTGGGAAGTGAAGAAGGGGCTAGTGATAAAATGAAAAAGAAATGGTGGGGAAGGAGGAATAGTTCAAGGTTTAACTGAGTGATTTGTAAACGTAAATAAATTGTATTGTTTGCATTTTGAGTTGCATCACTACTCACTAGCAAGCTGGAGTAATTTTGTATAGAAGTGAAATGTTTAGTTGTGTAATTTAAATCCTTGATAGCCATTTGCATAATTTGTGAACAATGATTCATATATTTAGTGATGATTGCAAATACAACTTTTAAACTACAATTAGAATATGAAAATGTACATTTGCTACACTTTAGTCCTATCTTTGAGCTCTTGTTCTGCTATCTTAGTTTTTGTTTTTTTGTTTTTTCCTTTTTGTATATTAAACTATAGACCTTTTGCTGCTCAAGAGAGCTAATTGTAACGCGCGGGCAGCGTTACCACGCGGTTCCGGGGTTTGCTACGCATTTCCGGAATTTTCTAGCACTTATACGCAGCATCCCAAAGTTGGTGGAATGGTTTGGAGGTATATAGATAGCACTAGAAGAGGTAGGAGTGCTATAGAACATTCTAGAACATTATAGAGTATTCATAGTTGTGTAGGGATATATAGAATACTCTAGAATATTAGGGAATCCTCCCACTTGTGTAGGGAATTTTGGAGGATTCTAGAGGATTCCTCATGAGGAGGTGGAGTAGTATAAATACCCCACAAGGGGCTCATTTGTAAACCATCCAAGGGAATCCAAGAGGGAGGGATCCAAGAGGAATTCAAAGAGGGAATCAATTAAGCTCTCAAGTACTTTTGCGATATTCTTGCCAACTTGTTTTCCTAGCCATCCCACCAATTACGTAGCATACTTTCGAGGGTCGAAAGAGAGGCTGACTTGGCTATTTAGAGGGGAAAAATAGCTAAGGCCGCACGTGACTTAGTGGGGGAAAATAAGTCCGTGACAGTTGGTATCAGAGCCGCGTTCGTAATTGGGGTTGCTGGTTCGTTGCGATGGCTAACGTGGAGGATGTTCGTGTGTCGGACACGACCGAGGAACGAGGGAGGGAGCCCGTTCCTACCCAAGGCAAGAAGAGGCGCGACCAAAGCAAAGCGAGGGAGGTTGCTGCTTTGGAGCAAATCATTGGGGATAGACTCGAGAGGGTCGAGTTCAATTTCAAAGCACTTGAGGAGCATGTTATGGGGGAGTTCGATAGGGTCAAGGACGAGCGTCAAGCCATGGAGGATCGCCTTGACCAATTCGAGGAGAAAATGATGAGTATGTTCGAGCTGCTGCAAGCAAGCATCGAGTCTATACACGAGGATCTCGCACTGTGCAAGAGGGCCGTTGCGAGTGGAGAGGCGACCACTGCCACATCAAGTCCGAGGATTGAGGTCCCACGACCGACATGTTTCAAAGGCGTACGGGATGCCAAGGAGGTCGAGAATTTCCTTTGGAAAATGGAGCAATATTTCGAGAATATTGGCCTCACTGATGACGTGAAGAAAATCAAGGCTGCTACTCCTTATCTCACTGATACGGCTATGCTTTGGTGGAGACGCAAGCACGCCGATATCGAACGAGGAACCTGTCGCATAGACACATGGGACGAATTCAAGAAGGAGCTCAAGCGACATTTCTATCCGGAAAACGTGGTCTATGAGGCACGTAAACGACTTAGGGAATTGAGGCAACGAGGATCTATCCAAGACTATGTGCAAGAGTTCACAACACTTATGCTTCAAATTTCCAACTTGTCCGAGGAAGATTTATTATTCTACTTTGTCGACGGGTTGCAACAATGGGCGAGACAGGAGGTACAACGACGGAATGCTCGGTCAGTAGACGAAGCAATTGCCATTGCCGAGTCACTAACCGACTTTCGTCCCCAACACCACTTCGATCCGTCGAAGAGAAGGGACGCGAGTCCACCAATAGGTGGGGGAGAGCAGCATCATAACCGAGATGTGGATAGCCCGAGGAGGTCACCAACTCCAAAGAGGGACAGGGGCGTCGCACGAAGGGAGTACGAGGAAAAGAAGAATGCCTTCGTGCCAAAGTTTGCGTGCTACATATGCAAGGGGCCGCATCCAATGAGGGATTGTCCGAAACTTGGTTCACTTTCGGCTATGGTGGAACAACATGAGGCCAAAACCCATGAGGAAGAGGAGACAAGTAGGATGGGATCGCTCCAACTTCTCACTGCCCTTAACGCCAAAACAATGCCAACGACGACGAACAAGGGGTTGATGTACGTCGAAGCGTTGGTGAATGGGAAGCCAACACGAGCTTTAGTGGATACTGGTGCCACCCACAATTTTGTGACCGAGGATGAGGCTAGAAGACTCGGTCTTCGTTGGACAAAGGGGGAAGGTTGGCTCAAAGCTGCCAATGCGAGAGCCCAACCACTCAACGGCGTAGCACGAGGCGTGGAGCTACGCTTAGGCACTTGGAGGGGCCAAGTGAACTTTTCCGTGGCACCATTGGATGATTATAAAGTCGTGCTTGGGATGGACTTTTTCCGTCAAGCCACTGCCATCCCCATGCCATCCTTTAGCACAATATGCATCTTGGAGAAAGGCTCCATGTGTATGATCCCAACCATCGGAGGTCCCAAGAGGCAAGTGGAGGGGGCACAACGACTATCAACCTTGCAAGTCGTGGAAGGAGCCAAGGAAGGAAAAGCCAACACTGGGACCAACACTTGGGTGAAAAAGAGGAGGAAGCCACAAGAGGATAAGCCGCGCCATAAGACCATGGGAAGCCGGAGGAAGATTTATGGCAATCACAAGGCTTTTGGAAGCATACAAGGCGACGAGGGCGTCGCCAAATTAGGTGGGGGAGGATGTAACGCGCGGGCAGCGTTACCACGCGGTTCCGGGGTTTGCTACGCATTTCCGGAATTTTCTAGCACTTATACGCAGCATCCCAAAGTTGGTGGAATGGTTTGGAGGTATATAGATAGCACTAGAAGAGGTAGGAGTGCTATAGAACATTCTAGAACATTATAGAGTATTCATAGTTGTGTAGGGATATATAGAATACTCTAGAATATTAGGGAATCCTCCCACTTGTGTAGGGAATTTTGGAGGATTCTAGAGGATTCCTCATGAGGAGGTGGAGTAGTATAAATACCCCACAAGGGGCTCATTTGTAAACCATCCAAGGGAATCCAAGAGGGAGGGATCCAAGAGGAATTCAAAGAGGGAATCAATTAAGCTCTCAAGTACTTTTGCGATATTCTTGCCAACTTGTTTTCCTAGCCATCCCACCAATTACGTAGCATACTTTCGAGGGTCGAAAGAGAGGCTGACTTGGCTATTTAGAGGGGAAAAATAGCTAAGGCCGCACGTGACTTAGTGGGGGAAAATAAGTCCGTGACATAATTGATACATAGAGTCAGAAGAGCTTGAAGGAGACGAGATGGGGATTTCAAACTTTTGGACTGCCCAAGGTTACCCTCATCACAATGACAAAAACGATAACGGGAAGTGTTAAATGACAAAAGTGATAATTTGATATTAAATTTAAAATTGTCACAAAAAATAAGGAACTTATGTGGAAATTAACTATTTAAATTAATTATTTATGTGCATAAAATTCATTATGTGTATAAATGTGTATTATTTATGGGCATAAATTCATTTATGTGTAAATTTGTTTTGCCTTTTGATGCCGGTATACAGATAAAATTGAGTTAATTCCAGCAACGGTCCTTTGACTATTGTGATTTTTCAAAATTGGTTCTCGTCTTTTAATTTGGACGAAATAGACCCTTGATCATCACATTTGTTCTAGCATTGGTCTTTCCGTTAACCATCAGTTTATTAGGCGTTAGTGAATGGGGCTAAAATGGTCATTTCCTTGATTTCTTCTTCACTTCCATCGTAGCCGAAGCAAGTCTCCAGAGCCCGATTTTGCATCCTCATCCTCATTTCCATCGTTCTAAATGCTCCGTACAGCTTCGCGGGCCTTCTCAATCGTGATACTAGAGCTCAAAACCCTCCGGAGCCGCGATCCTCTACGATCAACCCTAGCAAAAGGTGCTCCATAAACACGGTGTCTTTCCCCAACGCCTTGGCTTCTTTCTGGGAGAACACCACCTTTTTGACAGCTCTCTCGGTGAACATCTCGAACACCCCGCAGACAATAGCAAGAGATCACCTCGCTTTACGTGGGAGCGCGCCGCAGGCCCTGGCCGAAACTAAAATTCCAAAAAGCGTCGAGGAGCTAGAGCTAGGGCTGCTTGCATACCAAGTATGCTTTCTGGAGCTGATGTGGTGGTTGCTGCAAAGACTGGTAGTGGCAAAACCCATGGGTACCTGGTTCCGTTGACTGATAAGGTATGCCAAAGTTCTGGTATATTGGGAGAAAGTGTTGTTGGCCGGGAAGCAAACAAGTCCAGTAAACTTTTTCTTGTTCTCTGTCCAAATGTCATGCTGTGTGAGCAAGTGGTTCGAATGGCTAATTGTCTTCGTAATGATGGTGGCGAACCTGTCATCAGGGTTGCTACTTTTGGTGGCCGACAGGTACTGATATTATCAAAATTATCCTTAACGGTCATGTGGTGAACTAAATGGCTAGTCATTCTTGCATAGCATCTTGCTCTTTTGATTGGAATCTCTTTTTACCATATGAACTGTTCCCCAAGGACTAAACTTTACCCCGCAGACTTGGCCAGTGAAAGAACCATATATAATGGTGTCAGCACCCGCTGCAACTTTGAATTATCTTTGTACAATTGAAGTTGGGAATCATGGCCGATCTAAATTTATACGTTGTGTGAAACATGTTGTAATTTTTCTTCCAATTGAAATGCATCATCAATCGCCTATTTGGCTTATTTCAAATTCATCATGCCTAAATATTAACAATTATTTTATTATAAATAAACACCAAATTTTTGATGAGGCAGACATGTTCCTTTGTGGCAGTTTCCAAAACCAAGTTATTCGGCTCTTGAATATGCTTCGTTTTTATGAAAAGCAATTATCCCTCTTAAGAAATTATAGAG
The DNA here is from genome assembly GCF_001879475.1 of Ipomoea nil. Classification (NCBI taxonomy): domain Eukaryota; kingdom Viridiplantae; phylum Streptophyta; class Magnoliopsida; order Solanales; family Convolvulaceae; genus Ipomoea; species Ipomoea nil. Next base: position 40,145 of record NW_017617471.1, read on the forward strand.
TTGAGATAGTGACGGGCTCAATTCCTGATTTTCCTCTCGGTTCTGATCAGGAGCACAACAGGGACCTACTAACAGATTTCAGCAAAGAAGTAGATGATACTCGTGTAATGGACTCAAAAGTTAATAGCAAGGTTGCAAAGAGAACATATTGGCGAAGAGCGAGAAAAACATACGAGCAAGTAAGCAGTAATTTTTGTTGCTGCCGCGCTTCTTGTGAATGGAAAGAAAACTATCGGAGCAGTGTTAAAACGGATGTTTCCTGACGCAAGCTGGGCCAGTGGAAACTACCTCCATTGCCACAACCCAAGGTGTTAGGTTTTTTTTTTCCCTAGTTTCTGATCATCTTATAGCATGGTTTAGTGGAAACTACCTCCATTAAATGATGGGTTTGGAATACTTCGAACAATGGCGTTTGCAAACACTGTTGATGCAATGGAAGTTGTTGCTAAAGTCTTGACGGGAGCTGGAATTGAATGTTTCTGCTACCACAATAATAGCTCGTTGGAGGAGCGAACAAAAAATTTAATCAATTTCCAGAAAGGGGATATTTTTGTGTGCAGCGATGGTTGCATTAAAGTGAAGAAGAAAGTAATCACAAGAAATGACTATTTTAGCCTCTTCACTAATTCCTAACAAATTGATGGTTAACTGAATGATCAATGTGGGAACAAATTTGATAATCAAAGTCTATTTGATCAATTGAGGATTAATTTTGTCCAAGTGGCTTGTAGTCCACTGGTATCGGGTTGCTCCCCTGAGTGGGAGGTGTAAGATTCGAACCTCAGTTGAAGTAAATAGTGTCTATATGTAGAGTATTCCCTTCCTTAATAAATAAATAAAAGTCGAGGATTAATTTTAAAAAATCATAATAGTCGGGGATGCTGACTCGGGGAAAATTTGTCATGGCAGATTGCTTGTAATTTTAGACGTACGCGGTACGCCCGTAGTGGCACTCAACCTAAAAATCAATATCTCTCTCTCCAAGAAAACAGGACTTCTCCCTCCCGAGCAATCTCATTTCGCCGGCGACACAACAGCAATAATAAGCAAACACTCTCGGTTATTCTCCCTCAGGTTCGTTCTATCTGTTCACTCTATTCCCCTCCCTGTTTAAAACAAATTCAGATTTTCGATTGCTACCTTACACGCTATTTGATTTGTGATGCCATGTCGATCTCTTTCTCTTTGTGTGTGATTGAGGATTTTGAAGAGGCCAGTATGCGAATTTCATCCCTCAACTCTGGGCTGTGAGCCCGTGACCGTGTTTTGTTTCTGGTTGTAATCCTCGCGTCATGGTGGGTGGATCCCAGGCCCCATTCCTGGGAGGCGCCAATGTTGGAAGAGGTCAACACCGTTTTGTCCCATCACGTCTCTATCCTTTCCTGTTCCTTTGGGTCATTACCGGCCATTGCTCTATTACCGTCCACAATTTGTTTGTCGGCTACTAATTCTGCCCTTTAGTAGTCATAGTCATTCAAAATATAAGCATTTATTGTTTTCTTAATTTACAAATATGAACATCAATTTCATGTGTTAATAACATTGCTTTTCTTAGAACCGTGGCCGTCTAAAATTGTTTAAACCTAAATACGATTGCATAAACTCAGAATATACCCCTTTGCTGCAGTCACGTTTTATGTGTTCATACTTGATAGTTGATACAAACTATTTGTATATTTCACTTCTAATCTATACAAGCTTCAACTTTTATTTATTTATTTTATTGCAGAGCCCTTTTAGACTACGACAAGAGGTTTGCTGGGCTGTGATCGACGACCCGGGCTGTCAAATAGACAGCCCCATTTTCTCCACGGGAAACAACAGTCCAACAGCCTCTCGAAAAGAGGAATAAGGTTGTTGAGTCAAACCCATCATTGAATTAATTTTGAACACATGTTTGTGTTTTTTTTTTTTTTTTCGTGTTATTTGGGGGTTATTTTTATTACAGAGGAGCCTAATCCTGTCAGGGCTCATCAATCTTCCTGTACTAATATTATGCAAGTGCTCATATTTTAGAACCTCTTTGGACATTTACTTGAAGAATTTATTGGTATCTCTGTTGTTTATTTTAGGATCTTTTGATAGTCGTATGAAAGTAACTCTTGTAAGGTATCATGGGTTCCTTGTCTGGAATCCTTCAAAGGCCAGTACTTGCAGCCTCTGCAGTTGCCTTAGCTTCTGTTTCTGCCGATCTTCATGATAAATTGCAACCCTCCAAATCATCGGAAAGTTGTCTGTCATTGGAACAGCCAAGTTCTGTACACTCTGCAGCAATTGAAGAAAAGAAGAAATCATGGGTGCATCATATATCAGCTTCCAAGCTTGCTAGCGTGTCTTTTGTCACCAGAATACAAGTCCCAGTGTCACACATACAAAGCCCTATTTCTACCTCCAGTCAAAGCTCTTTTCCAAGTCATTTCACCTCTTCAGCTTCTTCCCCTGTTTTACTCAATTTGTATCGGACTGCAGCATTGGACAGGTCTGCAAATCCAGCTACATGTGTGCATCCTCTTCCTTCCTCACCTCACGAAGGATTATATATATGGCATTTGCCCAAGCCAAGTTCTATTGATGTATCCGGATGTTCTGACTGCTCATCATCAAAGTCAAGGACACTGGTTATATTGCTAGGATGGTTAGGGGCAAAGCAGAGGCATCTCAAGAGATATGCAGAGTGGTATAACTCCAAAGGCTTCCATGCTGTCACATATACATTTCCTTTGCCTGAGATTCTTAGCTATCAGGTTGGGGGGAAAACCGAGCACGATGTAGAATTGCTTGTAAATCATCTTGCTGATTGGTTGGAAGAAGAGCACGGAAAAAATTTGGTTTTCCACACTTTCAGCAACACTGGATGGTTAATGTGAGTCCTTCTCTCATTAGAAGCATCCCCCCCTTCCTCACCATGCAAGATATATGTCTTTTGTGGACCGCAGACCACTGCCTAATTGTTTTTCTTCTTTTACAATCCTTAAAACAGTTATGGAGTCATTTTGGAGAAGTTACAGAAACAGTATCCTACACTAAAGGAAAGGATAAAGGGTTGTATTGTGGATTCTGCTCCTGTGGCTGCTGCTGACCCACAGGTAATATTGTCTGCGGACATTTGTGATATAACCCTGCTTCATCACTTTTGTAAATACTGTGTCTCAAGTAATGCTGGTTAAATAAATATTGGTTTGGAGTACTTTTTCTTTCACAGACTTTTCTTCGTCAGTTGTATTGGATCTTGCTTTCTAATTTGCTTAATTAAAATGGCTATGAAGAACACTATGCTTAGCATTTCTGGAGGCTTCTGGATACAAATCTCCAAATTTATTCCATCTTTGCATTACTATGTTGTAAATCACGCATATGTATGGGGATTTTCAAATGTGTCCCTCTTCTGGATGTTTTCTTCCATTCATTTTCTTGTAATGTCATGCACGATATGCCTCAAGCAACTGTAAGCATTTGGATCGTTGCATTTCCTTTTGAATTTGATTGAGTTTGCCTTATCTAGGTTTGGGCTTCAGGATTCTCAGCTGCTTTTCTTAAAAAGAATAGTTTTGCAACCAAAGGTTTTGTAAACTTAAGTGAACCTCATTCAGAGACAACGGTTGCAGCAAGGACAGTTGTAGATGCCAGACCTGCAGTAACTGAAGCAGCATTGTTACTAGTGCTGGAGAAGTTCTTTGAGGTGGTTTTGAATCTTCCAACGGTAAACAGGTAAAGACTTTTTGCGTACATGAATTTTATTTAGGGATACAAAGAGAATTTCAGCTCTCAAGTATTCAAGCACTTGTTTGTGTATAAATTGGTTGAGTGAGAACTAATTCCGAAACTCAACTGAACTTGATGTAAGTGTCTTAATGGTCATATCAATGCCTATGATAATCTAACTAGATTGTGTAGTTCTTTTCTGAAATGAATTGTTTATATAGCTCCTTGTTAACTGTACTTTTTGAAATCTCAGGAGGCTCTCTGATGTTTTGAATCTACTGACATCCCAACAACCCAGCTGCCCACAGTTATACATTTACAGCACAGCGGACAAAGTTATTCCTGCAGGGTCTGTGGAATCCTTTATAGAGGGACAGCGACGGACTGGTCGTGAGGTTAGAGCTTGCAACTTCATATCTACCCCCCATGTTGACCATTTCCGGAATCATCCAGAACTGTATACTTCTGAGCTCGCTCAATTTTTGGAGGATTGTGTGCTGACCTGTTGCAGCCATTCATCTTAAATAACTGCTAACCAGCCTCAAATTCTTTTATATTCTTTCCGTGAAGATACATACATAACATGTACAATTCGTTGAAACAAAATAGAAGATACCCTTTTCCTGAGGTAAAGGTTAATAGAACCACATTGTTGAGTCTACATACTGACGGGAGATGCTGTTTTGACCATTTGCTCTAAATTCTTTTGCTGCTTGTTCTCTGCTTCATTTTTGACGTGTAAAGTATTGTTCAAAATGGAACATTTGCCCATTTCAGGCTATTTGGTTTTTTTCAGTTATTGATGTTCAAAATTTACGGTGACCGAATAATAGACAATATATATACTATTAATTAATTTTATATTTATACATATAATATATGTATATGTGTATGTATTTGTGGTTTAGCCTAATAGATGACCACTCCATAAGCAAAGCCAAATGCCTTAATATCAGCCAAATAGCCCAATGCTCATTGCAACGCAAATTATATCGTGCACCGCGGTGCATGATTGATCATGCACTGCACATCAAAACGATGTCGTTTTGTTTAATGAAAAGAAACTGAATCTTCGCAAAAAAATAACTCTGTTCTTCCGTTTCATTTTGTATACATTGCAGTTTCAGTTCAACACAACTACAGTTTCATTTTGATATAACTACAGTTTTATTCAATATTTATACACTCAAATATGTGAAAATCTTATTTAATTTTATTTTATATACACTATAGTTTCATTAAAACACAACTACATGATCATTTCAATATAATTACAGCTTCATTGTACAATATACACTCAAATATATGAAATGTTATTCAGTTTCATTTTATATATACTGTAGTTTCATTTCACCACAACAACAGTATTATTTTGATATAACTACAGTTTCATTTGATAATATAAAAATAATACGTGAGACAGTGTCGGTTTAGACACATTATAATGTCACTCCGTTATAACTGCAGAAACAGTGCCGTTTTGACGCGCGGTGCATAATCGATTATGCACCGCGGTGCATGATATAATGACGGTCATTGCAACCTACCCAACACCAGCAATATAAGAATCTAACACTATTGCACAAACCTACAAAAGCTCTAAATTCAGTCTCCTTCACCCGTTTTAAATCAGCGACTCAGTCCTCTCCACCCTTTCACTATCTCAGGTATGAAATCACTTATTCACACAAAATGTAGTGGTAGGGAATATCCCGACCGACATAAGCTCCACCCCGACCCCAGTACCTTTGTCTTTGTCTTTCTGTCTTTGTAGGTAACAGGTCGGGTATTTATGAAGAACCCGGTCGGGAAGCGACCGGGAGTTGCCCGAGCATCGTTGTCGACCGCCGAGCGGTAGCCCTTTGGCAAGAGAGCTGACAACAGGACACGTGGCGGCTCTCTACGACGACAGATAGGGCACCCGGGAGGATGACACGTGGTGGCTACGTGGAGGACATGCCGAACGGCTGGAAACCTGTCCCCGGCATAGCGGCTATAAATACCCACAGTAGCTACAGTGGAAAGGACTTTTGGACGATCGATAGGTTGTTACTAGAGAATCCCGACCGCAGTCAGTCGGTACTCAGAGCAACCAAGTAGATTGTACTTAGGGCCTTTACCGTGATCAATAAAATCTTTTACTTGCTTTATTTGGTCTCGGGTTTGTTTTATATTGCTTGCGTAGAATTAACAGTATCATGTAGTATCGCATTTTACTTATTAATTGTTCTGAAGACAAATTATATCAGGTATGAATTTACTTTTAAAGTATATTCTTAATGTGCTATATATTTCATATTAGTGAATTCATTATATTTTAATTAATATGAGTATGTATTTATTTTTATTACATGCTCATTTTTTATATATTACAAATTCAAATTCATATGAATTTATAATATACTAAAAATTAACATACAATATACTAAAATGAATTCGATTCATCTTGTTCAAGGCCTTGGGTATAAGCATTGTGTTCCAAAATATATTAATGTTATTCCAATTTCCAACTTAACATAATGTCAAAGTCCAATCATTTGATATTAATATAGTAGATGACAAGTCTTACTTAAGATTTATTTTTAAGTGTGTAGTGGGATTTAATTATTGTCAAGAACAAGATAATTTATCATGATTTTTGAAAAATTAAAAAATTAGAAGATAGAAAATAAAAAACATGTGTAGTATCACAGTTTTTCATTTTAAAAATAAAAAATATTTTTTTTTTTTGAATGCTACTCGCTCTACACAAAGAGCTAATAACGCCTCCACAGAGGCTCAAACTCACAATCTTCCAAATGGAAGTCCAACCCAGGTACCATTGGACCACATAGTCCTAGTATAAAAAAAAATTATATAGTTTTCTATAAATCTTTTTTTCCTTTTGATTATATATCACTATATAAAAGAAAAAAAATTATTTATATATTTTCACAATTATCTACTTATATATTTATACACTAATATTAAATTTATTATCAAATTCTTTTACTTGTCACAATTTTTATCTTTTATACTCACATTTGGTAAAAGTTATACGTTATTTATATTATCACATCACATCACAGTTAATATAAATCCAAAAACTTGGATTAAATTAAAAAAAAAAAAAAAGAAGAAGAAGCTTCCAGAGTCTCTCCTTGTCAATAAAAATAAATAAATAGTCTAATAGGCTGGTTTTCTTCCTGTCTCCATGGCCTGTGAATCAGACTCCAAAATCGGCGCCGTAATCTATAATCCCTGCATTAACGACAGCCTGGGAGATGACGAGCTTCGTGCCGTGCTGGCAAGACTGGGGAGCGATAAGGACAAGGAAAACTTCGGGTTGGTCTGCAAGCGGTGGCTCCGCCTCCAGAGCACTGAGAGGAAGAAGCTCTGCGCCAGGGCTGGCCCCTTCATGCTCTGCCGACTCGCCGCACGCTTCACCCGCCTTCGCGAGCTGGATCTCTCCCAGTCTGTCTCGAGGTCCTTCTTCCCTGGCGTCACTGACGACGATCTCTCCGTCATCGCCACTGCTTTCTCTTGCTTGCAAATTCTCAATCTTCAAAACTGCAAAGGTCAGCCCTTCTACTTTTTTTTTTTTTTTTTTTTTCAATAGTTTTGGGTTATATTTTTGATCGATTAACTAACTGCAAATCGTATTCTTTTTCATTCGCTGGGGTGGAATTATCACAACAATTTCAAGTTCATTTGTTAATTAATAGGTCTGAATTTGAAAATAAAATAAAATAATTATTGAGAACTCCCAAGGTTCTTAATAATAATTACTAATGAGAAACGTTTGTTAATATGGAGTGTATTGGGTTCATTAGTTAATTTAGTTTAACTTCAAAAAAACATCAAAATTGCAAGGATCAATTCTTGGTCTTCCCTTTCTATGAATAAATGTGGTAAATTTTGAGCGTTTCTGTTTTATTTTTTAGGCTAAATGTTTCATGGATATAGGTACCAACAATGAATACTATTGTATGGACTATCAAGATCTGTAGTTTTCATATGTTGAACTGGCATAAAGTATGGTCTTATTCTTATTATCATACCACTTGTGTATTTAGAATTGGTGGCTTTTGCCAAAGCCTTACCATTTTTCACTTGTTAAGTAAATAATTGCTGAAAACAGATAAGCATTTTTACTAGTATAAGTGTTTTGAACTGCTAATATATGTTTAATTTCAATTTCCCTCTTTCTTTATGAATATGTAAATTGAGATATGAGCTTAGCTATTTTGTGTCCTGTTTGAGGATTTACAGGCATAACAGATGTTGGAATGAGAGCCATTGGTTCTGGTCTCAGCTCTCTACAGTCCTTAGATGTATCTTACTGCAGAAAACTAACAGATAAGGGGCTATCAGCTGTTGCTGGAGGTTGTCATGACCTGAGGGCCTTGCATCTTGCTGGCTGTAGATTTGTGTCAGACGCATTATTGAAAGCTCTCTCGGAGAAGTGTCATAATCTAGAAGAATTGGGTTTACAAGGATGCACCAACATTACTGATTCTGGTATCACTGTTCTTGTTGAAGGTTGTCATAGAATGAAACACTTAGATATCAACAAATGCAGCAATATTGGAAATACTGGTATTTTTGATGTATCCAGAGTATGTTCAGCAACATTGGAAACATTGAAGATGTTAGACTGTTATAGAGTTGGTGACGAGTCAATCTCCAACGTGGCCAAATACTGTAAAAATTTGGAGACGCTTATAATTGGTGGCTGCCGGGACATATCTGATGAGTCTATGATATTACTGGCTGATGCTTGTAACAATAGTTTGAGGAGACTACGAATGGATTGGTGTTTAAATATTTCAGACGCTTCACTGGACAGCATTCTAATGCGGTGCAGAAAGCTTGAGGTTCTTGACATTGGTTGCTGCGAAGAGGTAACAGATGCTGCATTTCGGCAATTAGGAAATGAAGGGTGCAAGTTGGCTTTGAAGATTTTGAAAGTAAGTAATTGTTCAAAAATCACTGTTGCAGGAATAGACAAGCTTTTGAAGTCGTGTAATTCTCTTGAATATCTAGATGTCCGGTCCTGCCCACATATCACTAAAGCTGAGTGTGAGGAGGCAGGGTTGCAGTTTCCTGAATGTTGTAGCGTAATTTTTAATGGGAACTTGGGAGAACAAGATGTTTTAATTTGATATATAATATTTGAGATTGAAAAGCTGAGGATTCTGTGAGTTGCTTCTGATGCAAAGGTAAGCCAGCAAGCTATCTTTGAAGATCAATGGGGGGATATTTCCCTTATAAACAAGGAGCTATCTCTGAAGATCAATGGGGGATATTTCCCTTATAATCTATCTTTGAAGATCAATGGGGGGTTATTTCCCTTATAAACAAGTGTCTTCTCTTTATTCTTTATCCTGTATTATTTGATTTGATACTAAAATTGTCCTCTCTATGTCTTCTCTCTTTCATCTGTCAGAAAATTTGTATATTATGGATGACAATTGCTTAACTACCACTGGTATGTAGTTAGGTTTAGGGTTGAAGATTGTTCTGGGTTTGGGTTTGGATGAGGCTGTGAATCCTGTGATTGATAAACTATGTTGTGATGATCTTGTTTTGAGATTGACTCCCTAGATCGTATGTTTTTTTATTTTATTTTATGTAGAGTGTATATATGTGATTATGTGGTTGATTTTTTGTACTATAAATGAACTGGGTTTATCCCGTTTGTGTACTTCACGTGTATGTATACAAAATTTGGAGGAAAAAATTAAACATAAAAATAGATAAATATAAGAATTGGAAAAAACAAGAAGAAGAAGAAAACAGAATTGAAACTATATATATATGAAACTGCAACAACAACAAAAAACCATAATAAATATATAATGAACATAATCTGACAAATTAACATGAAATTTAAATTTATACTACTTACAAATTTTTATTTTTTTTTCCTCTAATCCCTCATTCCAATCAAAATTATAATTACTTCTGAGGCATAATGATGTGATTGGAGGATTGAAACTTGAACAGTGGCTCCTTTGACTATCGTGGCTTTTTCATTTTTAACTAGCGGCGGCTGCACCAAGTTTTGTTTTAGACTTGCATAGTAGTAGTTTATAATAAACAAGGAAATTAAACATCATAATCTTTTAGGCATGCAAGTGGATTAAACTTTACTTTTAAGTAAAGGAATACACTGCTAGCTAGTGCTGATTACAGATTACTTTGTCTAATTAGATTCGATCTCAAGTCGCTTCTTCTTGCTCTTTGACCTTCGTAATTTGATCGAATGGCAGGCTACAGTTATTAAACTGATCCTCATCAGCTTTATTAGTTTTCATAGTTCATCCATCAAATTGAAGGTGAGTCATCCGTACGTCCTTGATATATATAAATATATGAATTTCTCAATCTCAAGGATGGCGTGCTTACCAGTGTTTGTTTGTTCGTTCTTCACTCTCTGTCTAATTCAGCAAGCTGTAGTATGATTTTATAGCTACTGGTAATACAAATTGGAATGGATATGTATTATGTACAACTAATTTAACATATATTCATAAAAGAAAGAATATACTACATGTGATCGATTATCAGCTATGATATGACGTTTTCCTTTCCCCTTCCTTGATAACAGTTGAACCCTAGCTAACGCGCGAGCGTACGTGAATAATAGATGATGGATCTAATTTGCCGTTGCGTCGAAATTTTTCAAGTTGTTCTTTGTTGTGGAAGCGGGAAGGAGGATGGAGCAGAAACCGGATGGGGTCAGCATTACAGTTACTCTCAAGTTATAAATGATTATGGTTCCTTGTCAGAGGGGAGAGTCACCTCCGATCCAAGTACTAAACTTCCTTTCACAACCCAACCAAATGAGAATAGGCTGCGACGGCAATGCGGCTTTCAGGCAGAATTAGAAATAGAGAAGAAGCAAAAAGCTTTGGCTGAGTTTCCAGCTTCTTTCTCTTCCACCAAACTTTCTTCTTCTTCTTCATCATTGTCGTCTGCGAAACCGCCACCTGCCTTTTCACAGAAGCTGCTAAGTCAGGTTTCTCAACACCCTTATTCATCCTTGACTTCTTCTTCTTCTTCTTCTTCTTCTTCACACAAGGACAAGGTGGTAACTCAAGTTTCTCCAAACCGGCCAAGAGATTTCCTTTCTTCCTCATCTATTTCACACAAGCAAAGTGAAGTTTCGATAAAGCCAAGAGATTTCCTTTCTTCCTCTTCTGTTAATACAACTTCATCATCACCATCTCCTGTTCCAAAAAAGCCTGACTTTTCCACCAAACCTACCTTATTTAAGGATTCAACAAATCATAATGCAAAAACTAAATACCATTGGGTTGATGGGGCTGCATCACCTACATTTTCAACTCCTGATGATATAAAAGGACTAATTGAGAAGGATATTGTGCCACGAGTTCTCAACAACCCTTTGTCTATCTCAACTTACAAGGATTACTTCCGTGCCTTACTGTATGCTGAGGACTGCTATCTGGAGGTAATTATATTAGAGGCTTCCATTTTTATTTATTACTACTTTAATTTGAGCATATTATTATTAGTACTTGGAGCTGGAGATTTCATATGACTTATCAAGGAACTCTGGAGGGTGTTGCATCAGATACCAATTTACTTCTTCATTCAAATATTTAGTTTCACTTTATCATCATTCATCACAAAGAAACTACTTACACCTTTTTATTTTTGTTTAGAAATGGGATCATTTTGAAATGAAGAATGTCACCTTGGAGTTGCACTATGCAGCAACTTACAAAAGAAGTAGACTCAACAGCTTAGATGAGGATGATAAAAAAGATGAAAAGACATTTGTAGCATTTGAGATTGACAAAGTTCCAGAGAAAAGGCCTTTCCTGTTATCTAGGGATTTCGTCTCACTGCGTCGACCATCAAAGAAGAATTTCCTGCTCTTTGAGGTTAGCACTGAACTTGTAATTTATAATAAACAATTTAGTACTTTTGAAGCATTTATGTTCCCTATTGCACTGACTATAACTGATTCCAATCTTCTCTGCCAATATCACTTGCCTGAGTTCTAGCTTTTAAACAGCACTTTGATACAAGTGTTCTGCAGTTATTATTTGGGGGGATCGTGTTCTGCAGTTATTATTATTATTATTATTATTATTATTATTATTATTATTATTATTATTATTATTGTAGTAGTAGTGGTGGGATGACCACTATTGTAATAGTAGTAGTGGGATGACCACTTCCTAGGTAGTTAGAGGTAGTGGGTAGTTTTTATCTTCTATAAATAGATGCCTAGGTAAGAAAACATCTTGGAAATTTATATTTTTGGGCTTCCTATTGAAGGGAAGATTGGGGGAGAAGAAGCACTCCACAAAAACGCTTCATTTGGGGGAGAAGAAGCACTCCACAAAAACGCTTCATTTGGGGAGAAGAAGCACTCCAGAAAAGCTTCATTTTTATTCCTAAGTTTCTAAGCCTGTGACGCGATCCTAGATATCCTGGCCTATAACACACTTCATCAGCATATGTGTTATAGTTTTTATAGATGTAGTACAAGGGCCAAGTATTGAACCAAGGACTTCTGTTAGCATTTCATATTCTATGATCTCTTCATTAATGTTTCAGATAATTTGTGGAAACCGCTCAACTTATCTATCATAATGCCAAAAATCCATGGCAACATATTGCTTTTTTGTCTGGGATATTTAACTGGTAACAACTGAAGTTCTTCTTTTTATTTTAACTTGTACCTTTGTGCTTCTATTTACAACAGGGCCTTGTCTACCGTGTGGTGAAAAGCAATCTATTACTAGCAGAATTTGGAGAAGACTTTCACTCTCAGCATTGTCCAGACTACAAATATGAAGTCAAGTTCTCATTCAACAGAGTTTGTTTGAAACGTGCTCACCAGGCAATTGAGTCCGCATCAGGTCCCTTGTTCAGGAACTTCCTATTCCCTGAATTCCTTCCAGAAAATAGACTTCTCTCCAAGCATTTCTTTGCTTATAACACACTTGACTCAGAGCAATCCTCTGCCCTTGATAAGATTTTGAGACTCCAGGCTTCACCTCCTTACCTTGTGAAGGGACCAATATCTGTTACAGAAAATCTGATTGTTGCAGCAGTAGTGGAACTTTGCCGAGCATCTCCGCTGAACCGGGTTCTTTTGTGTGCACCTTCAAACAAAACATGTGACTTAATCATGAGAGCACTCAAGAAGCAGGTTCCTGAGCATGACATGTTTCGGGCCAATGCAGCATTCCGAGAACGGGATGGAGTGCCTCTAGACATCCTTCCTTCTTGCCTATATGAAGATAAAACAGAGTGTTTTTCTTGTCCTTTGCTGAACGAACTCTGTAGATATAAGGTAATTTTATCCACTTTTATGAGTAGCTACCGACTGCACAATGTGGGAATAAAGGCTGGGCATTTCAGTCATATCTTTTTAGTGGATGCCTCATCTGCCACTGAACCGGAGACACTAGTCCCATTGGCTAACTTTGCCACGGAGGGGACAGTAACTTTAGTCACCGGTGAACCAAGAAATCATTCAGGCTGGGTAAGGTCCCCTATGGCACGGAAGTTTGGTTTGGCACGTTCTTACTTTGAGAGACTCTGTGGTAGCAAGCTATATATGAGCCTTGATCCAAATGCCATTACAGTTCTGAGAGATGAGTATCAAAGTTGTTAAGGTGATGCATGACATTTATATTTGATGATGAAGCCAAGCGAGCTCTTTGTTTTGTTACGTTAAGACTCAGTATTTCCTTCTTGTATAAGTCTGTCTGTCTCTATTGCATGGTTATATGCCAATTCTGTGTACGTACGTGGTTGCAGTGAATATAACATATGAGTTATCACTGATTGATTAATTTCTCCATGGTGCACTGTTATATTGCAATCCTAAACCCAAAAACCAAAAAGCACTATTTTTCATCCGGCAGGGAAAAACAAAAACAAAAAAAAAAAAACAAGTTTAATGGACCTGATTAGTTCAACATATAAGCTGGTGGTATGCGACACTGAACAAATGAAAATACATTGCAGGCAGGAGCAGGACACTGAACAATGACAAGCAACTTTGTACTCAGAGTACAAACTATAAATTAATAAAAGACCTGTTGCACAATACACATCTGCACATCATCTCATCATTGATAATGCAAAGTAAAACAGAGGTGTTGATAGGAATAAACTGCGAAAAGGCTGCAAAACCTATTTCTTCCTATTGATGGATGATACTTTAGTTTATCCAAATCCAGATGGCATATCATATTCCTCCTTTTCATTCCCTGTGAATAAGAACACAAGCAATTAAATACTAAGTTATTACTTCAATGGTTCATTATTAAATTTAAAAACATAAAGAGGATAAGAAACATACCATCTGATTATGGAACCAAAAAGAAAATGCTGCATGATAGGAACCTTCTGCAAAACTTCAATTTTATACATCTTAAGCAAACCACTATTAACCTTACTCCAATTTGGCACCCCACTTATATCATCCAACATTGGAGAATGTTCTGCAAACAACCCCTTCTTCACCTTCTTTATGAAAGCAATGCATGAGAGATACAAGTATTCGTTCGAAAAGTTCTCCAAGATATCTTGATTATGAATTGATTTTGGCTTCATGTACTTGTGATCAATTAACTGTGAGGACCCAAAAATAAATGGCAAAAAGTGATAGTCATCTAGTCCCCACACCCCATGGGAACCTGCAGGTTCAAGATTATAGGTCAATTGCAATTTCCTCATCAGCTCCAAGTATTTTAGAAAAACCCTAGCAACAAGAGCTTGATAATCATCTTCTTTCACAACTCCTAATCTTGCTAAACAATACAACCAGGCAGCAAAATTTGTTTCATGGCCTGTTCCTATATAAATAAAGATTTAAAAAAAAAAAAGGGTTATAACAGTACAAATGAGTATATGTAAGAAACAGCAATATTAACAAACCAAGCAGGACCAAATGAGCATTTAAGATCTTTTGAAAAAAAAAAAAAAATCCTTGAAATGCTAATCAATTCAAGGCAATGACAAAATTGCAAGTTTCACTCCCTTAATTATCTTAGAACAGATCTAGTGTGGGGTAAAAAATCAGGATGCTTTAATGATTGTTCACTTAAATTCTGGTTCATTCTAGTAATCAGATTTGCATATGAGAACATTACATTTAAACTGCATCTGAAATACAAAATCAGACAGTAATATCACCTAACAGACATAAGAGTTTCAATTGTGCATCATAAGACTGGATTATCCCAGAAACTAATCCTTGTTTTGCTACCAATATCATTTAAAACATCAAGCAAACTGCACTAAGATATCGATACTTGATTACTTAAAATTAGGCCCAACCGCAACTGAAATTCATTTATTTTTTTTTAAATCAAAACTTGTGCCAGCCTATTCTTTGTTGCGGTAATAAAATTTCTATTTTTTTTTTTTTTAACAACAACAACAACATCAATAATAATAATAATAATAATAACAACAACAATAATAAAACTTGTAACACAATAATTCATACAAAAATTACTTGCAGATAATCATAAACTCGGTAAAATTCCACACCATAGTCGATTCGGCTAGCGTTGCCAAAACTATCAGTGAAGTAGGGAACAAGCTCCACAGTAGCCGAATGGAGCTCCTTTGGAAGGAATTGAATCATGAAAGATTCAGCGCCGGAGCACATTCGCTCGTGCCAGGTCCTATAAGCTACGTTCCCGTATCGGGAGGATTGAGGCGCCGGAGGGATCTCATCGGCGTAGGAAATCAAGCTTTGGAGGACTGAAACCAGAGCGGAGACAGCGGAGGAGACATGGCATGGATCGGAGAGCTTGTGGGAGCGAATAGACTCGGAGAGGGCGACAACGAAGCCGAGGAAGTTCTGGCAAACAGCGGAGGAGTGGAAGCGATCGACGTCGATTTGAGACTGGATTTTCTTTGTCGGATACTGAAATTGGTAGGGAGGGGAAAGAGGGGTCACCTTTTGGGACTGCGGGACAGGCGTACGGATGATGATTTCCTTAGTGTTGGCAGGGGGGAGGTTCACAGCCGGAGCACGGATGGGGATGTAGGTAGGGTTCGCGGAGGGAGGTGGACAGGGATAGGAGGTGGGGCCGCCGCAGTTCGCGCAGGCTCCCGCGGCGGCGTGTTGGTGAGGGTAGGCGGTTGGCGGTGGTGGAAATGGTTGATCTTGCTGTTGATGCGGTGAAGGTGAAGCGCTGTGGTGGGATTCCATTTTGGGTTATGCTCATGTGGTTAGAAGAATGAATGAATGAATGAAGAATGGAAATTTATACTGGGCCTTGCCAACAGTGGATTATGAGGATAGTTATGCCATGGATCACGGTTCACATTGCAAACTGAACATGAATTATATTCATAATTTTTTAACTCTATATTCACAATTTTAGAATTGCATATTCACAATCAATAATTTTTTTAAAAAAATTTTATTAAAAATAACCCAGTGAATATTTAATTCTGTAATTGTGAATATAGAGTTATGAAATTGTGAATATAGAGTTTTATAATTGTGGATATAAAGTTCAAAAATTGTGAATATTGAGTTCTGTAATTGTGTATTGAGATCTAAAATTGTGAATATAGAGTTCAAAAATTGTGAATATGCAGTTCAAAAATTGTGAATATAACACGGATCCACCTTGCAAGGTGAACTCGGATGATGATGAGTTGATGGCAATTTGGCAAATTATACTATGTGGTCTATCTTGCATTGTGTATCCTTATTCAAAAATAATTTTTAAATTTTGTAAAAATTAACCATTTCTGTACTTGTAAACAAATTGAAGACACATCACATAATAATTATGTATATATAATTACCATGTTATGTGCAGAGATTGTTAACTATAAGTACAAAATATGTTAATTGACACACAATTTTTAGAT
Source organism: Ipomoea nil (assembly GCF_001879475.1). Lineage (NCBI taxonomy): Eukaryota > Viridiplantae > Streptophyta > Magnoliopsida > Solanales > Convolvulaceae > Ipomoea > Ipomoea nil. The sequence goes on from NW_017617471.1 coordinate 56,723, forward strand.
CAAGATTCACAAAAATATATTAATTGACACATAATTTTTAGATCATAATTGACAATGTAATTTTTGGATCATGATTCAAAATGCAATATGAACTCTGGTCCATAGTATAACAACTGTGGCAACTCCACTTATTAGAATATTAATTAGTGAGAAATAAATTATTGATAATAATTAGTACAAATGCGAGAGTAATATTATCTGAATTCAGTGAATTGTAAAGTTGAATAATTGTGAACACGACACCCTGGATTGGCATTCAAAAGAAGAGGCGAGGCAGAACTCCTCCTGAGTCCTGCCTGAGTAGTGAGTAGTGAGTCCCAACATGTGTCTCATTTAATTCCACCACAGCCAGAACTCATTGTGAGAATTTTGGTCATTACAAACAATTTGAAGAACAAGAAGCAGCAGAATACTAGTTTCCTCAGCACAACATGGCAAACAAAATCATAGCAGCTGCTTCCAACACAAAATCTATTATACATACTTATACCCGAACAACACTTGTAGGCATTAGTTTAACACAAACATTTAGGACAGTAGTAGATTAGTTAGCATGAAGTTATAGACTAAAGAGTCAACACTCGCTGGGAAGAACATTCAAGAAATGATAGACCTCCTCCTCATCGATGACTCCAACTTTCGTTAAACATACTGCACAACACACATGTTTAAAAGTTCCACTGTTATCAGAAGCTGCCTCTGCTTCACCATTCCTTCTGCCCCACTTTCGTTTACTTCCAAGCTGTGTCATCACTTCATCATTGATCTTACAATTCACCACAAAAATGGCTCGATACTGTGTTACATTCTTTTCATGCCTGCAAGATCCCAGATTATTTGGCATTATTAGATTACATTAACAATACAAGGGAAGCAAGCTTTGGCACTAAAAATCAGATGAACAAGTCATTTTCAAATTTAAAATGATTCTGGCAATGGAGACCGTCTAGAATGCATAGCATCAATATGGTCACAGATTGTTGTATATAGCCCATATGCAATCAAGAGATGACAGATGCTCAAGTGAAATGTGAGTACTTGTCTCCAAGTATGGGGTTTCGGTTAGATGGGTTGGTACAAACAAATACTAATACTGTCACTCTAGAGATGTATTCTTAATCATAACAAAAGAGCTGCTTCGCTCCTATGGACATAAGCGTATTGAAACCTGTGTATTCTTCTTATCTCTTTGCTTTCAATCTTTAATCTTGCCTAGATTTTTCAACAAAAATGTTCTGATGTGCCAAGAGCATGAGTTATAACTCACCACCTTAGATCCAGATAGGATGTGAGATATGACTTCTGGTGTCAAACTCAAAAACATTTTCACTCTGTGCATAAGTACCTGACCATGATATTGTTATTTTTACAATACAAAAATTGTAGTAAGTAGTAACTAATACTACTAGCTGAAGATTTATTAATAGTAGTAACTATATATTTTCTTTTTAAAATCAAAACAAGCCTAAACAAGAGATTGCTCTGAGGAAGTAGTTCACTTGACCTTAAAAAAAAAAAAATATATATATATATATATATATATATATATATATCAAATATTGGCATCTGAGGAAACCTCTCCATCACTAACAACAGCTCTTAAGTCTTAACTCTACCTATGTATTTTAACTTTCAGCTAATCGCATTTTAATGGCTTGAGCATTGCAGCCTTCTTTCCAAATGAATACATTAACAAAGCTCAATTCAAACCGGTACCCAATCTATGAATTGATAGGGACTCATTCCTAAATGTCAGTTAAACGAATAACAACACACCAATCAGAGATATCTCAACTAACACAGAAGCTTGAGGAGAGAATATAACCACACTGCATACCTCTGGCAATCAAGACAGAGCGTGGTGAAGCAAGCCGGGCAACTGAGTATGGCATCAGAAGTACGGCCACCCCTTTTCTTTCGAACCCATGATTCGTCCTTGTCGTCGAGGTCGGAGTCGTAAAACTCTGGCTTGATGGAGTAGTCTATCTCATCATCATCAGAAACTGAGAAAAATAGAAACAATTAAATGTCAACCACAACTAGAAACTTAGTCCTGAAAGAATCATCGAATTGAACGAAATGCTTTACCAGATTTCTGCGAAACAGATGGCGACGCTTCTCTCTGCTTTCCATCATTCATTTCTTTCTTTATGTGAGACAACCGCCTCTCAGTTGAGACGAGAGCAGCACTGATGGACCCGATACCGATTAGCCCGAAATTTGGCGTGTCAATTGGGTCTCCGAACAGGGTTGTCACGCGGGCGAATAAAAGGGAAAAGGGAAGAAGAATTTTGTTGGAAAACTAACATAAAATGACATGAGAGTGGTTATTTTAAATATATGTGAGGTCAATTTTTGATTTGTCATGGGTTAAATTAGATTTAAGGTCTTTGTATTGATATATTATATCTCAAAATAGATAATAGATGAATGAAAAATTGATTTTTAAATATACTCATTTGAGGTGAAAAATAAATGCGTAAAGACTTTAAATAGTCTTTGTCCAACATTGAGAAAACAAAAGAATTTGCACCACTATATATACAATAGCGTATATTGAATTCTCTTTTGCACGTAGGGAGATTACAAATCAAATCTAAAAATGAGTCTGAAAAGACTTGACTTGTGTTATGCCAACTTTTTGTAAATATTTTCCAACATTTTTAGTCATTGTCCGAGTAGTAACCATTCGAACCTTGACTGTCTGAATCGGTAACCTTTCGGAGAAGTTACCATTTGAACTATTCACGATTCGAACCACTCTTCGGAGTACCGTTCTAAGTATTAGTTCATATGTTATGGAATTAATTATGAATTAATTCAAATTTTGAATTTCATAATTAATTCTCATGTTAATGGTCGTTTGTTATGAAGGTTACAATGACTGATTTTGCACACTGAAAATATAAGTTTTTCTCTTCTTGAAACTCTGTTCAACTTCCTCCTCAAACCTCATGTGATCATCTCATGCTCTAGTTCGTGAGCAAATTACACTTTTGGTCCTATGACTATGGGGCGTGTTAATTTCGGTACGTGACTTTTAAAACTAACAATTTAGTCCTTTAACTATGTTTTTTTAGCAGATTTGGTCCTCCCAGCCAAATTTCGCCGGAAAAAGGTAACCCATTTTAAATTATTTATAATTGGGGGCAAAATGGTCCTTCCACATCATTTCTTCATCAGTCGTAGTGAAATAGTTTTCGTATTCTTTTAATATCGATTTTTTTATACTCCAAAACTTAGCTTCAATGGCGGATTCCGACAACAAATCAAGAGGGCACAGGGACGGCCACGGCGGCGACAACTCACAACGGGAGCAAGACTGTTTCCTCCCGATTGTGAACGTGAGCCGTATTATGAAGAAGGCGCTGCCTGCGAACGCGAAGATTTCCAAGGACGCGAAGGAGACGGTCCAGGAGTGTGTGTCGGAGTTCATAAGCTTCATCACCGGAGAGGCGTCGGACAAGTTCCAGAGGGAGAAGCGGAAGATGATCAACGTCGACGACCTGCTATGGGCAATGACGACGCTGGGGTTCAAAGAGTACGTGGAGCCATTGAAGGTATACTTGCAGAGGTTCAGGGACATGGAGGGGGAGAAGAACGCCATGGCGGGGCGACAGGAAAAGGACGGCGGTGGTAATGGAAGAAGAAGAACTGACGTGAAAGGACCATTTTACCCCCAATTATAAATACTTTAAAATGTGTTACTTTTTTTGGGCCAATTTTCACCGGTGATTTAGCCGGGATGATCAAATATGCTAAAAAGAACATAGTTAAAGGACTAAATTGTTAGCTTTAAAAATTGTCACGAACCGAAATTAACACGCCCCTTATAGTCATAGGACCAAAAATATAATTTACTCTCTAATTCGTTGGGTTTAAATATTTGAGTGCTCAAACATTAAACCGTAGTACGTTTTATCATGAGAAACATAGGCTATGACGCTCCTAACACATTTGGGAGGTAGCAAATAAGGTTTTAGGGATAATGTAGGTATCACATGACTCATACTAACACCCGAAACCTTTTTTCGTTGCTTGTAGTTGTTATTTTCGTAGTAATATTTCTTAACAAATTTCACCCAAACTTCTTAGTTTAGGTGAAATTATGGGGTGATTACATAGTAGACGATAATAGATTTGGGCGAATTCGCATTCAATTTATTCAAAATGAGTTTGAAACTCTTCATTTAATGTATGTTTGATTCACATAATGAATTATGAAAGAATAAGGATGCTATTCCATAATGAATGGAATAGATATATATATATATATAAATAAAGAATATAAATTATATTCCATTGTTTGATTCACTATAAAGGAATAAACTTCATGAATTGTATTCCAATGTTTGGTTAGTTTAAGGAATAAAACTGAAATAATTATTAAAATGACATAAATATCCTTTATACTGGATGTTATATTTATTTATTTATATTTTTGTATATACATGTATATGTGTGAGAGAAAGAAAGAAATAGAATAACAACAATAATAATTATTACTCCATAATATAATACAAATACATATTTATATTAAAGAGTTACTCCGTATTAATTAAGCACAACCCATATATAAACAAAGATATATGTGTGCCCCAAAAAAAAAAAAAAAAAGATACATGTGTGTGTGTATGCATACTAATAATAATAATAATAATAATAATAATAATAATAATAATAATAATAATAATAATAATAATAATAATAGAAGTTAAAGTTTGAAAAAATAACCAGGGATCGAGTCTCATCAGTGGCAGTGTGGGAGCAACCTCTCAAAATGAGGAGGACTCCTTGTGCGCAGTAAGCAAATGTCTAACCTAGTTCATGTTCAGTTGAATTACCATGATTTATATTCTCTCAGATGCTCTGTCGGAGCGGGGTGTGGGGGACCTTAGGGTGGAGGTTCAACCTTTTTGGAAAGAATAATAATAACAACAACAACAATAACAAGTCAACAACAATAATAATAATAATAATAATACTAATTATTATTATTATTATTATTATTATTATTATTATATAGGTTTAAGTTTCAGTCGGCTGTGCAGGTGATTAATGTGCGTGAGTTTTGTACTTAATGTGCGTGAGTCTTGTGCTTAAGGTGTATGAGGTTTGTACTTAATGTGCGTGAGTCTTGTGCTTAAGGTGTTTGAGGTTTGTACTTAATGTGCGTGAGTGTGTAATGCTTAATGTGCGTGAGTTTTGTACTTAAGGTGTGTGAGTCTTGTGCCTAAGGTACGTGAGTTGTGTGCTTAATGTGCGTGAGTTTTGTGCTTAAGGTGCGTGAATTTTGTACTTAATGTGCGTGAATGTGTACTTAATGTGAGTTGTTGTTAAAACTTAAGGTGCGTAAGTTTTGTGCTTAAGGTGCGTGAGGGTTGTGCTTAAGATGCGTGGGTTTTGTGCTTAAGGTGCGTGAGTTTGTGTTCTGAATATATTTTGTTTGTGTTTAATGTGCGTCTGTTGTGTATTTAAAGTGCGCCAGTGTATGTATGTATATATATATATATATATATATATATATATATATATATATATATATATATATATATATATATATATATATATATATATATATATGTGTGTGTGTGTGTGTGTGTGTGTGTGTGTGTGTGTGTGTGTGTGTGTGTGTGTGTGTGTGTGTGTGTGTGTGTGTGTGTGTGTGTGTGTGTGTGTGTGTGTGTGTGTGTGTGTAGTGAAAGGTTCCAGTGCGATTGGGTGCTTTCCGTGCGGTTGTGCAGTTGATTGATGTGTGTGAGCTTTGTACTTAATGTGCGTGAGTCTTGTGCTTAATGTGCTTGAGCTTTGTATTTAATGTGCGTGAGTGTGTAATGTTAATGTACGTGAGTTTTGTACTTAATGTGCCTGAGATTTGTACTTGTGAGTGTGTAATGTTAATGTGCTCCTGTACATATACGTCTTCGTCTTCTCTTCCTCTCTTTTCCATTAATCCTCTCTTCCTCTCTCTCTCTCTGTGTTCTTCATCATATACGTCTTCGTCTTTTATTCCTATTCCCTTAATTGATGTGCGTGAGCTTTGTACTTAATGTGCGTAAGTCTTGTGGTTAATGTGCGTGAGTGTGTAATGTTAATGTACGTGAGTTTTGTACTTAATGTGTCTGAGATTTGTACTTAATATGCGTGAGTGTGTAATGTTAATGTGCTCCTGTACATATACGTCTTCGTCTTCGTCTTCTCTTCCTCTCTTTTCCATTAATCCTCTCTTCCTCTCTCTCTGTGTTTTTCATCATATACGTATTCGTCTTCTATTCCTATTCCCTTAATTATCTCTTCCCCTCTCTCTGTTCTTCATCATATACGTCTTCGTCTTCGTCTGACTTTTGTGTTTAATGTGTATGAGTTTGTGGTCTGAATGTATTTTGTTTATAGCTTCATGTGCGATTGTGTTAAAAGTCACGCACATTAATTAAGCACAAACCTCTCACACATTAAGCACAAAGGCACATTAAGTACAAGACTCACGCACATTAACATTACACACTTACGCACATTAAGTATAAATCTCAGGCACATTACGCACAAGATTCACGCACATTAAGTATAAATCTCACGCACATTAGTCAACCGCACAACTGCACAGGAAGCAACAAATGTACATGATCCCTTCCATATATATATATATATATATATATATATATATGATATTTTTGATATTTGTAATATAAAAGTTATTTCAAGAGCATGAGAATAGGCGAATAGCAAATATCAAAGTTCTCTAAAAATGAGTTTTATCTTTTGCAAAGGGAATAGTTGATTCTGAATTCCATCACAAAATGATCAAAATAAATAATGAAATAGATCTATTCATAATGATAGTATTTCATCCTTGACATATTTCATGAACCTATTTGTCTATCTACGCATCCATTTGGAAATTGGGATGCAATTCGATTCACTAGAGGTGATGGTTTTTAAACTGAAAATGCTACTTCGACTCCATAATTCTACTCCCTAACTGAAAATGCTAATTTTCTGTTTATTATTAAAAAACAAAAACAAAATCAAAAAAAAAAAAAAAAACGAAAAAAAAAAAACTGTATTGGATAGTCCTCGCTGTTTTTGACCTTTCACCGACTCCCCTGTTCCGGTTCCTCTCTCTCTCTCTCTCTCTAAAAATACAGAGATATGTCCTCCGCCGGAGTCACTGTCGCCGACGTGGGGCCGCAAATGTATTTCTGCCATCAATGCAACCGCACCGTCGACATTACCCCCTCTTCAACCGACGAGCTCCTGTGTCCAACGTGCAATTCTGGTTTCGTGGAAAAGTTTGAAAACCCTAACCCTGACCCTTACCCGACATTTTCCGATGCGTTCCACTCCCTGTTCAGCAGCTTGTTATTCCCTTCGCACTCTCATTCTTCTTCGTCGGTCGCCTCCTCTCTCTTCACCCCCTCCGACCTTCAAAATCCCAGAATCTACTCCTCTCGCCATAGCCGTCGCTCTAATCGGGAACATGAATCTCCTGTCAGGGGCGAGCGTGAAGAGTTCAACCCATATGATTTTCTGTTCAGCTACCTAACTTCTCGCCAAGCAGACGGTGTTAATTTCGAGTTTGTATTTGAGGGAAGCCCATTTGGAGGGGAAGGGAGTTCCCTACTTCCTGGAAATATTGGGGACTATTTCATTGGTGCGGGATTTGAAGATTTAATCCAACAACTTGCAGAGAATGATCCGAACCGATATGGAACACCGCCAGCATCCAAGTCTGCAGTGGCAGCACTGCCAACCATTAAAGCAAATAAAGATTTACTCAGCTCAGAGTTGGCACAATGCGCTGTCTGTAAGGATGATTTTGAGCTCGGAATGGAGGTTAAACAGATGCCTTGCAAGCATGTCTACCACAATGACTGTATCCTGCCATGGCTTGAGTTGCATAACTCGTGCCCTGTCTGTCGCTATGAGTTGCCTACTGATGACCCTGACTATGAGAGCAGGGCTAGGGAAAATGGAGGGGGATCGGCCGCAGGCAGTTCTGGTAACAGTTCCCAGGGGCAGAGGACCTTAGAGAGGAGGTTCACAATATCATTGCCACGGCCCCCAACGGATTTTGGACGGTCACCTGATGGTGGAGATTCAGAGTCTGGTTGGCAGCAGAATAGGGACTCAAATTAGTTAAACAACATTTGATTCTTTCCTTGCTCTTACTATGAATATATAATATATATGGCTGGAATTCTCTAAAGTGCTGGTAAGTGACAATAGTAAGTGATTCAGAATTTCAGACACAAGGTTACAATTTTCTTATGTCAAAAGCCTATTTTGGATATCCATACTGTTCTGTGCTGACTGAATAGATCTGTTCTGCATAATACTTTCTCCTAGACGAAGAAAAAAGGCAGTTGCTTATGCAATATTCCACTCACATAATATATGGTTCCTGTGTTTATGTGGCTTTATAGATTTTTATGTAGTTATAAACTGACTGGTGGTGATAGTCTAATTTGTCACATGGTGGTTACCATTTATATTAACACTTGGAGAAAGGTCTACAATTTATAACTCAAGGAACTCCAAATGTGTTTATGATGTTAACAACACATTGTTCCTAGGATAAAGGTTCCTAGTTCTATGATTTCATCAGCATATTGTACTATCCTGGAATATTTATGGTCTCACAAGCATAATCTTACCCTACTCTTGCTCCTTTATAGATTTCAGATGGCATTTGTTGTCCATTTCTCCTATTTCATGAGATGTTAAACATTAAATTGTTCTAATTTCTATTTATCATCTTTGCTAATTTCATGAATGGTTACACATTTCCCCCCTTTTTCTCTTACTCATCTTTGCTGATTGTATTTGGTTTGTATTGTTTATGGCAAAAACTTTCCTAGTCTGGAAGTGCCTTGTAATCATTATAATAATCCTTTAGTCTTCATGACCTGGGATTTTGAAACACCCTGGATGGAAATTGGAACCAAGTGGAAACTATCCAAAGGCTAATGTGAATTTCCTATTATATAGTGATGATAGGAAAGGAGTGATTTGGAAGATGTATTTATAGAGAGCTGGTTTTGAGGTTAATGAGTTCAAATTATTCCGTCAGTGTTGTTGCAGATCAGAAAATGCAATTAGAAGCTTTGAATTGAAACATCTGCCCTTAACACGGTCTTTATTGATGCTAGAGAAGTAGAAAGTAGAAACCATTATAATGTTGCCCCTTAATAGTGTACTGATGCAAGAAACCACAGGTTTTGCTCAAATCTTCTCTATACTTATCACTAGCCCATAAAACATAGGAAATTTGTATCTTTTAAATACTCAACCAATATGATGTTTTTCTAGTTTAGTGTATTGGTATAAAACTGCTTTCAAAATGATGTGCCTACATTTTTTTTTTAATGTAGTTGCTAAGTATTCCTTTTTTTCCCCCCTCAATTCATGTGTTCAGTATTGGATTTTTGGGGGGGTTCTGTATCTGTGTTTAAGATTTGGGACTCTGGTATTGCTGCAACATTTTATGCTTGTAATATCCAAATGTTCTCTTTGTTGATTGTTTATATTCTTATGTTTTCTAATGAGAGATCATGAATTGCAGGCTATGTCATGTGTGGCAGAGTGAAAGTTTACAGTCATGATAAGTAGAAATGGTAAATTGCTTCTTGGGCTGGAGAGAACCTTTTTTAGAGATGCAAGGCAAGATATACAAATATGATGTTTTTGTTGGAGCAGGCAGTCAATGACTTGGTCAAGTTTCAATTTATTTTCATCTCTCCTGTGGTTAGTGAAGATTGGATCATTCTCTCTTGTGCACACTTGATCTGGAATTTTGGCACATGAATTTGATCTTTATGCGGCTAATGAATTGCTTTGAATGCACATTTTGGCTGAAATGCACTAGATATTTTTTAATATATATTTCAATACATTTTGGCCGTTTGGTAAAATAGTTAGCTTATCAGTCAATTTTTGCTTATTTGACCACTATTAGCGGTTTGACTTTTTTTTTTTTTTTTTTTTTTTTTGGAAATAAAGTCTTTTATTAATAAGCAGAAAGGGAAATACATGCCAAGCCCAAAAGTGACCAAGGCTACAAACAGTACAAGAGAAATGAAAGCAAGCCCAAAAGTGACCAAGGCTACAAATAGTACAAGAGAAACGAAAGCAGAAAAGCCTAAGAGTTAAAAAAGTAAAGGAGACAAACTCTAAAATGCAAAGTGGGCCCGGAGCCCATACTACAAACCGTCTGCAACCCCATGCCAAGCTATACAATTCTCAAGCGTCATGCCCTACACAAAGGGTGGGAACAATGCTCCAAGCCAGAACCAATACCACCCTCAAGCGTCAGGTCAAGAGCTCTGCATTTATCCGAGGGGACCTGTATGATCATCCATCCACAAGAGCAATGATACAGGCCACACCACATGTCCGAGGGGACCTGGATGACCATCCACAGGAGCAATGGTACAGGCCACACCACATGTATACCCAAACTACCCTTATGCGTTGGACAGATCCCCTCCGGTACAGATATCTGCATTTTTTTCCGAGGGGACCGTCACAGTCCGCCACATAAGCAATGATTTTCACCTCCACCACCCTTGGAACCAAGGCCACCCTCGTACGTACAGATCTCTGCATTTTATCGCAGAGGGCGTCAGCGGCTTAAAACCCCAAGCGATAGCTCCCTAACCACCCGTGCCAACATATATACCACCCTTAAGCGTTAGACCAGCTCCCTTGGTATAGCGTACTGTATTTTGACCCGGAGAACCTATACGACTATCCACAGAAGCAACAGTATATATGCTAAGCACCAGAAGCCCCACACTCAACCACCCAACCCTTATAAAACAGCCAGCCTTTTTACCAACCACCAAACAATATATACAAGCAACTGAAACTAACGGAGCACTCCCACCTCAGAGTGTTTGCTATGCATGAAACACAATAATCAAATCCTGCCCAACACACAGCCACAAACAGAAGCAGAACAGGCAAAGAGAGCACAGAGCAGAAAAGAAAAAACCCCCAATACTGGAAAGCCCCCATACGCTCTATGCCAGCAAAGCCAACTACTCAACTAGCTCAACAATAAAGAAAAATAAATTCTGAAGTGAAAGTGCAAAGAAAACAAAAAAACCAAAGAAAACAATACAACAAGCGCCCTCACAGTGGATCCTCAAAGTCGAAAAAGACATAGGGCACATCATCATGAACGAGAAGAGTGCGCACCCTAGGTGGTAGATCAGCAAGTGTGGAAAAGATAGTCTCCCCAGGCTTATCAAGAACCCAATCTGCAAGAGCTTGGGCTGGAAGATTCGCCTGAAAAGAACATAGCATGAAAGAGATAGATCCGCAGGAACATAGGAAACGCAGCCTGGTAGCAACATCATCCATATACCAAGGTGTGTTGGCAGCAGTATCAAAGTAATCCCCCAGCTCTCGGATAGAGGTCTCAACCACAAGATCCCGATGACCTCCAGCAAGACAGCAATCTAGACAAGAGAAGAGAACCCGGAAAAGGCCTCGGATAGACTCCCCAAGTCTCGACCACGCCACCCCAAAGCAAAGTCCACCTCCCTGGTTGCGAACCAAAGCGGCAACCCCCTCCCCCCCCCCCCCCCCCCCCCCCCTTCAGAAACCGAAAGTGACAGATTAATCTCTTTAGGGACCCCGTCCTGGGAGGGGACCACCGAACAGAACGGACCATTCGTCTAGGCACATGTGCCTCCTGATAAGACACAATAATCCTCCAATTAGAAGGAAGGATATGCTGTCCCGGCCACCGTCTGAATAAGCACTCGACCACGCCCTGGCCACCCCAAACATCACTCATGCAACACTCGGGGTGTCCCGACCGTGCAAGCACCCATTACGGTGCTTCCAAAGCTCCCACAAAACCAAGTAAGGTAACCTGCAAACAATGAAAGAACGAAGAGGATTATGCGAACCACTTCGCCCCCAGCCAGCGAGCAAAGTCCTAAGACTCCTGTGCCGCGACTGAAGGCCAAGGGACGCAATCACAAGATGCCACACAGCTCTCACTGTATCTCCTGAGTAGAAAATATGAGCAATAGAATCCAAAGTAGGAGTCGGACAACACCAATACCTCGAAACAACCACATGGCCGAAACGAGATAGGACATCGTCCGTAGGCAGGCGACCCAGAAGCACTCTCCAAGCCAAGAAGGACACCTTAAAAGGAAGGTGCTTATGCCGACATTTAGCAAGGAAGGGGTCTGGGTCAACCAGCCTAGCAGGTCACATAAAGGCTTTCACCGAGGAGAAAGAGAACATACCATCAGATGTCGGACGCCAGATCGGAATATCGCGCAGGCCCTGCCCCAAACGAGACAGGTCCGCCTCTAACCCAGCCAAAGCCAAGTCCCCATGACCAGAAAGGTCTAGTGTACCAATCAAAATGTTAAACAATCAATATGAGTGTTTGATTAATTAATTTTTTGGAACAACTTATTGCTCTAAAATGCTAAAATTCAAAAAAAAATGTTCAAAGTAGTTTTTTTCGATCATTTTGTATGTAATCAACTAACAGTTGAAAACTAATTTATCAAATATTTTTCTACAATCAGCTTGTCTATGTATGAGTATTAGCTAGGAAGTTTGGATTCTGTGACTAATCGTATTGTCTGGTTTAACGATCCTCTTTCTTTTATCGTAAGCAATTTGGCTTTTGATAATGAAAATTAGTTTCGTTTGTTTTCACAAAAAAAAAAAAAAAAAAAAAAAAAAAAAAAAAAAAAAAAAAAACACTACCCAATGGATGTTTAAGGATTTGAAAAAGATATGTAATGCCTTAACTAGGGTTATAAGATGACATGTAGTGGCCTTTTCTATGTGGGAGATCATGAGATTGAGCCTCAATGGAGACGTTGTTGACTCTGTGTGCTTCATTAGGTTGAGAAAGTGTGTTTGAACAAATACTACAATGTAATAGATTCGGTAGCATTCAAAAAAAAAAAAAAAAAAAAAAAAAAAAAAAAAAAAAAACCAGGGTTATAAAATTAGACTTGTTTTGAGAAGCAAAATCTTGGCATGTTTAATCATTGCAATTTTCGAACACGGGGGGTTCCTGGCGTCGGGTCTGGATAATGTGTTTGGGAATAAAAATAAAATTTTATAGTCCGTAGAAAAAGCCAAGTGGCAAGCAAGCAAGCATCGTATTTAAGCTACGTAGAGCCATACTCGCCACACAAAAGTGAGCAGTGTTTGAGTCGCAGAGCAGTTGCTCAACAAATAACAATGGGAGTCTTGGGCGCCTCAACTTCAAGCTGGCAGATTCCGGCGGGTTTGCCCCTCCCTCCGACTCGTACGGTCTCCTTCTCACCACCACCCCGCAACTATAAAGCATCCTCATTTCTTTCTCCCATCTCCACCACAAATCTGAGGTGCGGGCGGTTAGGAAAGTGTTCCTCTATCTCCAAGTCCAGGCTCAGGCTCAGGCTCAGGGTGAGCTGCGGAGCAGTAAGGGAGATAACGCAGGAGGAGTTCTCCGACGTAGTTTTGAAGTCCGATCGACCCGTTTTAGTGGAGTTCGTCGCCACTTGGTGCGGCCCCTGCCGCTTGATTGCTCCTGCTATAGAATCCATCGCTCAGGTACGTATTAGCTGCTGCTGCTGCTGTCTTCTTTTCATTCAATTAAAATTAAAATTTGTTGAAGCATGTATATATACTTGAGATGAGATCGAATTTGGAGTTTGTGTTTTACTGCTAGTATTCTTGTTTTGTTTGAATTGAATTGAATTCCAGGAACAAGAGTATAGGGAAAAGATAACAGTGGTTAAGATTGATCATGATTCAAATCCTCAGCTGATCGAAGAGTACAAAGTTTACGGATTGCCAACTTTGATTCTCTTCAAAGATGGAAAGGTAGTAGAAGAGAGCAGAAGGGAAGGCGCAATAACAAAAGTTAAGCTCAAGAAGCATCTTGACGGTCTTCTGGAGAGTATCTGTGCTGTGTAATCTTCAGCTACCAGATTTTGCTTTTTAGCTATTTCATTTCATTATATCATACCACTGAAAATGTAATTTGGAAATCATGTTTTTGTGCCCATATTAATTTCTGATAAAGCCAAGCCTGTAATTTATGTTCTCGTTTCATTAAGCCATGCCAGTGCATATATAGTTTCAAATATTCATATATGCAATAACGTTTACTTGTCCCTTTTAGTTGCAGGAGCAAGTTTTCTTCCCAGGACACCATGACTAATTTGTTTCATACTTTCATCAGGTACATACTCTTAAGACACAGAATTTGATAACACCTGACGCAAAAACTTACGACATACAACACATATACATGTATCAAAGTCCACAGTGCATTGTAAACCTGGTCCTTGGTATAAGGATTGCTCAACTGCAAGATGTGATTTTGTTTTAGGGTACACTCCTCTTCTTTATAAAATAAATAAATTGTCAAAGTAAATATTTAGAACTAAATGATTTAGTAATATTGAAACCATTATTGTGTGGACCATGGTCTATACAAGTTGTGTATATCATATTTTGTATATTATAGTACATTCGACACAAAAATAATATAAATTTAATATATTAAAAATGTACTTTTTGTTATGGTCTACATAACACTGCGTGGACCATGATTCACCCAATAATTTGCCATGGGGTTTTAAAACTGGCCAGGATTCACAGAATAATTTGGGCTTCCGGCATTAAATTTCCCCTTGATAAAAGTTGGTAGGACACGGTACAATAGTGGCCCATACAACACTCCCATCACTTCAGAATCTAGTTCATAGATTTCCTTCCATAAATTCGAAGAGGCAAGTATGCATTACAAGAAGTCCGATGAGTGATTGGCAAGATAATAATAATAATAATAATAATAATAATAATAATAATAATAATAGGGTAATTCTACATATACTCTTATTTCTTACTCTCTATGATGTGACAAACTTTGATTGCTTAATATAATAGGGGATCATGATGTTTTTCAATTCATCATTTTTTTTTATCCAATAAAATTTAAACACAAATAAGAGTGAAAGTTGGAAATAAATTTTTAGAATCCAAGTAATATTTTTAATAATAGTAATAATAATGGTAATATTTTTAATAATAATAATAATAATAATAATAATAATAATAATAATAATAATAATGGTAAAGAGAGGGAGTGAGAGACGTGATGATAATCAATAAATTGAGGATGGGGATTAGCGAGCTGAGCTGAGCTGAGGGTGGTCCCATAATTTCAGTATTAGAGTAGTAATGTAATGATCAACACTAACAAATTAAAAGCAGAATCAATATCCGTGGCAAAGATTTCCCCTTGTCGTTTGTCGAAACGACAATTATCGTTATCGTAGTAGTTGGAGAAGGAAAAATGATTAAATTATTTAAATAATAATGAGGATTAAGCAATTGTGAGTGTGGAATATTTGCACCCGTGTGCCTTTAATTAAAATCACAACCGTATCACACGGAGATGAGATGTAATCGGTACTCCTTCGCCCATAATCATGAAGAAAATATTATATGTATTCCTTTTTCTCTCGATTTCTATTTTTATTTTTAACTAATATAACACCTGCGCGATGCATGAATAATAACATATATTCAATAATTATATTATTTATTATTAAATTTAAATAATGTAAATAAATAAATACTTAAAATATCATATAATATTATAACAATGTCTTATTATAATAAAGTATGTATAGTACCTCATATCAAATTTTACTTTATAATGAGTTAGTGTTGGATTATATATATATATATATATATATTTTTAAAAGGACCATATACCTATCATTTGTCAAATTACAAGAATACCATGACTATACAAAGAGAACTATACCCAAAAAAAAAAAATTAATTAATTTGTAAGTATTTATAAGCATGTTAAAAATTAAAGGGCAAAGTGACTTTGCTAGACATAAATTTTGAATTTAAAAATTTTAATTAAATGTAGTAATTATTTTTGGAATTCACTTAATAACCTATCATTATTAACATATTATGAAGTAAAATGAAAAGATAGAATTTAGAAGTATTAGAACTCTAATCATTAAAAGCTACTCCAATACCATTTCTCATGCACCGCACGCACTCAAATCATTCATTTTTAGTTGTTTTTTTTTTTTTTTTTGAGAATTCATTCTTAGTTTCTTACTACTCCTAGTAATGCCACTATGCAGCCTGGGCTGTATTGGAAGTTGGAACCCATGGGTCGGAGTGGCATTTTGACGTAATTTTGAGGATTGTTGGGGGTAGACTCCCATTCACTCGCTACGGACTACTCCACTGAATAAAGCCAGAACGGTAACAATTGTACGTGAATATTCTACACGATAGGTGAACCGCGCGTGGACCACACTCACTCAGGGAGGAAACAACTCATTGACGTGCAATTTTTATTATTATATTAGAAACTACACCAATCTCATTCTTAAATTTTACTGTACAAAATAAAAGAAATTTATATCTTTAAATCTTTAATGCTCCCCCCTCGGCCCTCCCCCTTTAATAATTGTTGTTTTTTAAAATAAAATAAAATGAGGGAAACTAGCTGGTGGGCCCAATCTTAGATTGCTAGGCTAGCTCATCAGTCATCAGTGAGGAACAATCTCAACCAGGGAAAGTTTTTTCTAAAAAGTACGGATTTTTATTGTGGGCCCCAATTCTGACAACCCCTACTTAATTCTCTGTTCTCATTTTGGACCCAAAATCCTGCTTATCTGTGCATAGGCCAACGCCAACCCAACAAACACGACCCTAGGCTGCCTCGAAACAATTCTACTTGCTAAATACTTCTCTCGTTTCAAAATGTCTATTTTTAATTAAAAAAAGAGTTAAATAAATTTTTAAATTTTATCTAAAAAGTCAATTAGACTTACTTTTTAAATTTTGATACTCGATTATCAAAATATTTCTAATATTGGTCCTTCCGTCACCTAATTATTATTTGGACGTCAAAGTAAAAGGTAAAATCATCATTTTATTTGTTTAGTATCTTCTTCCTCTTTGTTACCTTTATATACTTGACATATATCAAAATCTGGAGTATTCGACGATGAACCCGGTCTGCATTCATGGGTGTTTTACAAACTAGAAAACCGTATAGATAAGGGAACGAAGAGGAAGAAAACACTCAGCAAATGACATGACGATTTTACCCCTGATTTTGACGTCTAAATAACGATAAGATGACAGAAAGATCAGTATTGAAAATTTTTTATTAATTAAGTGTCAAATTAAAAAGCGAGAACTAAATGTGGAAAAACAATATAATCATAGGAACTTTGCGGGAACTAACTCTATTCTTGTATTTATTACTCCATGACATGCAATGTAAAATAAGGTTGTAAATTTGGATAGTTTTGTAAGGGAAGTGGTAAGTTGGAAGTTGGAAGATGGTGGAAGTGAAAGAGGGCGCGTGGAGTGTGAGTGAGTGAGCGTAAGGAAGGGGCGTGAGCTGTGTGTGTTTGTAGTATACCGTATACGTAGAGAAGTGGAGCCCACCACCCATGTGCCCTCCTCCTGTCTCCACCAGCCGCTGCCGCTCAATGATTAGAGCCCTGTTCCCTCCTTCCTCTCTTCTTCCCCCCATTCCCATTACTCACCAATTTTACTCTCTAATCTTCATCTTCATCTCCTGCTGCTGCTGCTGCTGCTGCTGCTGCTGTACCATTCTTTCAGTATTTTTCTCAAACACCTACTCGGGTGTATTGCTATTTGCTAGCAGACCCATCCATTGGCGGCGCTATGTCCACGTCGGCGGAAGCTAATGGTGCGATTATTGACCCAAAGCAGAGGCAGCAGCAGCCGCCGCCCTCCAATGGAGCCTTAGTTGTCAAGAAGCCGCCCGCCAAGGACCGCCATAGCAAGGTTGATGGCCGAGGCAGACGCATACGCATGCCGATTGTGTGCGCCGCCAGAGTATTTCAGCTCACAAGGGAGCTCGGCCACAAATCCGATGGCCAGACTATTGAGTGGCTCCTCCGCCAGGCCGAGCCATCTATTATAGCCGCCACTGGTACTGGCACCATCCCTGCTAGCTTCTCTACTGTCTCTGTCTCGGTCAGGAACTCCTCCTCCACCACCAGCCCTTCTATCTCCGCGCCGCTCGATCAGAAGCCGTCCCACTCCTTGATTTCATCCGCTCCCTTCATTCTCGGGAAGCGCCTCCGCTCAGAGGAAGATGGTCTCGACGGAGGTGGGAACAAGGACGACGTCGCCGGCACAGCCACTGTCGTGGGTCCCACTGCTGGATTTTGGGCTATCCCTCCCAGGCCGGACTTCGGCCAGGTGTGGAGCTTTGCGGCGGCTCCTCATGAGATGGTGGTACCCACACCCGCATTGAATTCCCACCCTTCCCGGTTTCTACAGCAACAGATGGGCGAGGCGTCGGCAGCTAGGGTTGGGAATTACTTGCCCATAGCACAAGGCCACCTCAATTTGCTAGCTTCTCTATCAGGTCCTCCACCTCCTTCATCCGGCCGAAGAGATGACGACGGACGTTAAAGCTATGGCTATTATCTTACTGTTAATATGGCGATATATATATATATATGTGTGTGTGTGTGTGTGGGGCTGTTGCTGTCTGTTATTGTTGTTGTGTAGATGAAAAATTGTTGTTAATTTTAGGGTTTAGGGTTTAGCGAGTGAAGAATGAAAGTAGGGTTGCGCACTTGATGAATTAAACTTAGGCGGTTTGCTTCATTCCATTTCTTAGTCTTTCAATTTCTCCAGTTTTGGGTGTTTGGTGATGAATTGGTGGTGGGAAGTCCTCCACCTTGGGCACAACACAATGCTCATAATAAATTCAATTGTTCACCTGGGTCATTAGAAGATATACTAGGGTCTGCTTTGTGGACTATGAAGAAATGTAGTTCCACACGTGTTCATGAATGTTTTGTAATGAAGCCAAGGAGGTTTCAAGTCAATAACATTTCTGTAATTTGTTGCTCAGCTAGCTAGCTAGCTTGCTAAAATATGAGATGAGTGATTTGGACTTCATTACTGTGCAAATATATATATATGTTTGTGTTCCATTGTTAAAGATACAGATTTCACATGTTAAATGTTTGGGTGTGATAGATGGTAATTTTTACTGTCATTTTCTGCTCATACTGCAGAAGGCTTTCACTGTGTGATGCAGAAGACTATATGTCAAAATTAATGTTTTGGATTGGATTGAATTGTTTTATGAGTGAGTGGTACAGTACATGGTAATTCTGAATGAACAGGAACCTGAAAAGGGAAAAGCCAAAACTTGCAATTCATTACTTTCTCCAGATAAGATAATGATGTTCTTCCTAGCTAGTTTCAGTATAACTTTTTGCAGGCTAATTATAAAGTTGCAAGGAGTGAGCCTCCAGCAGGTTTGGAGCAGATTTGTGAATGCATAATTTTGTGTCTCATCCTTGACCTTGGTAAGAGTATGTGATCATATCCGGCTGCTCTGCTGAAGATGAAGTGCATCCATCTTTCAAGCAATACTCTGGTGTGTGTCTGGGAAACTTACTTCCATTTAAAATATGGGTTGGAGAGAAGTCATGAAGGAGGGAGATTCAAGATTATTGTGTGAAGGACTAGGGACTAAGGACTAGGGAGCTGTCAGCTGAGACTGTAGTGTTCAGGAACAAAGGCTGTATTGTTTTGTTGTCAATAAAACATAATTGAATTGAATGGAAGATGCAGGCTGCAACAGAGGTTATTGTAAAAATTGGGTCCATGAAATGGGGAACCAAATCTTGCTACATGCTCATTTCTCTACCACAAGTCGCAACATTTGACGCCAAATGAATTTATGCTTTCGGCCTGCCCTCCTCTACATTTGTTTCTAATTTCACCCACTTAATCTTCATTGTTTTATCATACATATACATATACATTGGACATTCAAATGCTTTACTCATTTCTTATGCTAAGCCTTTGATAAATACTAAGGCCCTGTTTGGTAAAATGACTGTTAGCTGTTAGCTGATTGTGTTAATTAGAGGGTATAAATAGTTGATAACATTAGCTGATTGTAGAAAAGTGTTTGGTAAATTAGCTATTTGGGTATAATTTTTTTCTCAAAAAACTAATTGAAAAAGTTGCTTAGAGTAGCTTTTTGAATTTTTGTCTTGGAGTTGCAAAAAGCTAATTAACCAAACATTTATATTGATATTTTAACTAAATCAAACAATGAGTAGTGGTCAAATAAGCCAAAATTGGTCTATAGGCCAATTTTTTACTAAACAGGGCCTTAATACTTTCCAATTTAGCCTTTCATAAATAATACCTTCGTTGTCTTTGGGGGTCATTTAGGCTTCAAAACTAAGTTATTGTCAAAGCCCGCCATGGCAGCGTGAGTTAAACAAGCTGTCAATTTAACGAGTCATAAATTAAATTTTTTTAGAGCTTGTACCTTCTTTGTGTGACAGGGCGGATTATCTCCGCAGGATTAATTATGGCCCTATTCAAAACTCCCAACTTATTTTTGCAAAATATTAAATTATGTGTTTTTTTTTTATTATTATTTATAAGGAAAATGAGATACCTACATATACAACCTATTAAACTGAATAGGGTCTCTATTAAGGCTCAAACCATCCCACATAGGAAACAATCGAGTACCAGTGGACCACAAGATCCTTGGTTATTGTGAAGTTTATTTGGTAAACCTTGGTCGGCCTCTCAAAGTACACTCAAAAAAAAAAGTAAACATTTTTATTT
This sequence comes from Ipomoea nil, assembly GCF_001879475.1. Taxonomy (NCBI): domain Eukaryota; kingdom Viridiplantae; phylum Streptophyta; class Magnoliopsida; order Solanales; family Convolvulaceae; genus Ipomoea; species Ipomoea nil. The sequence goes on from NW_017617471.1 coordinate 77,399, forward strand.
ACTATATAATCAAAATTTGCCATAAATTATTGGTTGGATTCAAATTAATATGTTGCGTTAAAAACAAATGGGCACAATCAAATTTCCCATGGCAAATGGCAAGGGGAATAGTATAGTCTATAGAGTATAGATAGGAAAAGTGGAAATTGGAAAACCAAAAGGGGCACATTGGTGATATCTCAAAAACTTTGGGAGTCATTTAAAATTACGGAGACTTGGTGGGTGAAACAGCATATCTTGGGGCAAGAGTATATTTGAAATTTCTCTGAAAACAAAATCTCAAGTACTGCAATACCCTAACACCGCACCGCAGTACTCCACCCACAATCGACTTATATTGGAATCACTTTCTTCAGACTTCTCATCTGGTAATTCCAATATGCGATTCATATTTATTGTTTAAAAAAAAAATGTTATTGCTCTGTATTTGTCACAATTTCATCATCTTTTCATTTGTCTCTAGGTTCTATCTTTAATTGTCAAGAAATGGAGAACGCCAAAGCTAATAATGGAACCAACAACGGCGGCGAAGTGGCTAAAACCACCGCCGACGACCACCAGGAAAACCCTATTAATAATTTGCCAACTAATAACACTAGTGCTATACCTGCGCCAGTAGCGGAGGAGAGCCGCGAGGGTGAATTTGGTGCTAGTACAAATGTAAATCAAGGCGCCCAAGGAGGGCGCCAGCCTTCTAGGAGAACTCCCTTCACCGACCTCAGCCAAATCGATGCTGATCTCGCCCTTGCCCGCACCTTACAGGAGCAGGTAGCTCTTTGCTCCCGGCTAATTTCTCTGGATTTACATTTTTATGCTTTTCTTTGCATCTTTTCCAAGGAAGATGTTACGGGTTTTGTCTCCCTCAGTTACTTGCTTATCTGGCTTGTCCTTTTCTTGTTTTAGTTGCTTTTAATTACAATTTATGGTTTTCATATCTGAAAATTCTTGAAACCACTGGAGTCCTTGATCAAAATCATTACATCCAATTGTTTTCTCATCTTTATATAAATTATGTATTAAAATATGAACTTGAATGTGGACCATGTGCTTAAAGATGTGTTATTTAGCAAAATATTGGCAGTGTGTCAACTAATTTTCTTGTTCCAGTCCTAATTCTTATCAAGAATCTTGTTAAAGATGTCAATATCCTTATGATACTTTGTTGCTTGGCTTTAGTTAATCAGAGTTGTAGGGATTCACTTCTCTCGCCTGTATTTTTCATATGTCTCTATACCTGTATCCGTTATATGTGTATTTGTGAGGTAGGAGATTATATCTGCAAAACATTTATTTCCTTTACTTTTAGATGGCAGGAGATGCAGGTCTTTGTTTTATGTATTGTAATTCTATGTACATAGAGCTATTATTAGCTGAGTGTAGCTTCTGGAATCTGGACTTTGTATTTCATTCATCTTCTGTTATTGTGATTATGAGATAATGATCTAAATAAGTTTAGGTCCACAAATATTGGAAGTGTAAATGTTTGCTTGTCTTGTGTGGTCTTCCAGTTCTGTACTGAATTTAATCCATCAATTACAAAATAATAATTATAATTAAAATTAAAGCCACACACTTGACTAATATATTTCAACTTAAGCTGTCTTATCTACTGGAAAACAAAATCGTTAAGTTTGCAGTTTCTCTTTTCCGAGTTTGAAATTCCGAATGTTGTGAAATGAAAGCTTAGTTTTTAGAAATACTTCATTTGGATTTAAAGGATGATTGGGAATGTATAATTCAAGTATCTTTCCATCCTTTCCAATTCATCTATACTTGAATTCTGAATGACTTTGTCTTCTTCCTTTTTTGTTTCTTCTTCTTCTTCTTCTGAAAAGGAAAGAGCATATATGATGCTTACAATGAATGGTGATGCGAGTGATTATGTCAGTGAAGATGAATATGGATATGATTATGATGATGATGATAATTTCGATGATCCTAGTGAAGAAGATGGCAGCCATGTAGATGAGGAGGATGAAGATGCCTTTGATGTTCATGCTCATGATGAAGCAAGTGAGGATGAGAACTTAGGTATTGAGCTGGACCCATCTGCTTTTCCAAGTGATGAGGCTTATGCTAGAGCACTACAAGAAGCTGAAGAGAGGGAAATGGCAGCCAGATTGCTGGCCCTTGCTGGGATAAATGAAGGCATGCATACTAGTTGAAAATTATTATCAACAGTTTTGTATCTTCTTTCTTTCTTTTACTATTATAGTATTATGCTTGATAACATTTTTATGTTATGTAGGCCAAGCTCTAAGTGAAGAAGATCATGGCCAAAATTCCCAGGTAGAATTCTGGTTTGAATTCGTTGCATATAGTATTATCATTTCAAGATTAAATGTGTTAGGTTATTATGCATTTACCAATTAACTTTGGGTTTTAATTTCATTTTTTTTTTTTTTTGTTTGGTTCATTTCCTTGATGATCTTCCTAGATGCTGCTAGTTTCTAGATTTATGCTAGTCTAGTGTATTCCACTACTCAAGGTTTTAATTAAAGATATCAAATCATATTGAATGAAGTTAATGGACACCTCCATATATGTGTATATGTGTGGGTTTTTTGACTGAAATAGGAATGGGTCATGGGTGATTGACAAGAATAGGCATGAGACTTTTTTTGGACAGTCAAGGGAAAACCGAGTTTAGGAAATGCTGTTGTGCTGAAAACCGCATTTCCCAAATGCGGCTGTAGTATAATATACCACAACCGCATTTCCCAAATGCGGATTTGCTACTGACGGGACGCGTCAGTCAGTATTTGACTGACGTGACCGGTCACTGCTTGATGTGCCGGTCACGTCAATCATATTTATTTTTAGTCACCCCCCTCTCCCCCACCTATCCCTACCAGGGAAAAAGACTCTTTTTACTTTTAAGAAACGAAATCGGCATTCAAAGAAAGAAAAGAAAAGCCACCTTTTCTCCAGATTAATGATGAAACAAATGAAGAGGGTAGAACGGTGGCGCTAAAGATCAGATTTTTATTTTAAATTAAAAATTTTGAGACCGGAGATCCACCATATCCAAGTAAGTTTTTTCCAAATCAAAAAGCCCAGAAATTATAGCTGGAAAATCTGTAAATATAACTGTAGAAGCCACATTCACATTAAGAGGTGCAATGAGCTTTAAATAAAATGCAGAGATTTTAAGCTCAAAAAAGGAAAGAAATTTTGGAAAAAGGAAATAGCTAGCAGAGCAGAGCAGACCCCATGATGTTGACTCGGAGATTAGCTTTAAGCTGAAGAAACAAGTCATAAAGCTGGCCCAGATCAGAGGCATTGCCATGAGAATACAGCACAGTAAGCCTAGCATAAGGGTTCTTCAGGAAAAAAGCTATGATCTTGTTGCCTCGCTTAGTGTCCACCAGTCGCACATCCAGAGAAGGGTCATCGGCGGCGCAGGAAATATGATTGCCGTGACCGGTCACGTCAGTCATATACCGACTGACGCGGCCAGTCAGTAGCAAATCCGTATTTGGAAAATGCATTTCTCGTATAATAAGAGAAACGCATTTCCCAAATGCGGATTTGCTTTATACTACAACATTTGGGAAAATGCGGTTGTGGTATATTATACTACAGCCGCATTTGGGAAATGCGGCTGTAGTTGACCTTGGCATTTAATAAAACCGAGTTTGGGAAATGCGGTTTTCAGCACAAACGCATTTCCCAAACTCGGTTTTCCCTTGACTGTCCAAAAAAAGTCTCATGCCTATTCTTGTCAATCACCCATGGCCCATTCCTATTTCAGTCAAAAACCCATATGTGTGTGCATGTTCATATATGCATTCCTGTGGCAAAGGGAAAGTATGACTTTCTGTTTATCACTGCAATTGTTTTCCAATGTCAGTGTAGCACTATGTGTTGAGTGAATTCACAAAATGTTTCTTATATTGGACTTTGCAGGATGCCTGGGAGGAAGTTGATCCAGATGAACTCTCTTATGAGGTGAATTTGGAATATTTTGTAATTTTATTTTTTTTCAATATATAATTTTCTCAAGTCTAATGAAGTTCTAATTTCCTCTTTTTTTTTTTTTTTTTTAACTGCAGGAATTATTAGCGTTGGGTGAAGTAGTTGGAACTGAGAGCAGGGGACTTTCTGCAGATACAATTGCCTCTTTACCTTCAATGAACTACAAATCACAAAATACTCAGGATGGAGCAAATGATTCGTGAGCACAATAAACCCATATTTTACTCTTTAAGTTAAGATATTGTTTTAAAATTCTTGCTTTTGTGTTAGATGTGTCATCTGTAGATTGGATTATGAAGATGGCGAGACCTTGACCGTGCTTTCCTGCAAACATTCTTACCATTCTGAATGTATAAATAACTGGCTAAGAATAAACAAGGTATGGGATGTTTGTATCATCTCTGTTGTCGTGTTCCATTAATCCCTGTCCTCCATTTCCAATATTGCGTCCATATATGATCTTGCTTTTGAATTACCCCACATCCATTGCCTCCTTTGTTTGTGTATTATTATTCCATGCACCTCTTTTGTTCTAAAGGAACAGAAAATGTGAGAATCAATCACTGTGTTAAGTGTTAACCAACCCAAAATAATTTTTGTTGTGGTAGTCTGAAGCAACTTGTGAAAAGTAATGCTTATTGTTTGCATTGACTTTGGGCTTATGATTTTCATGCATGCAGGTGTGTCCTGTCTGTAGTGCTGAAGTCTCCACTTCTGGTAACAGTTAGCAGATATAGATAGTGAATGCCCCTGAGGCTGAGGGAGGAGGATGCAGGATTTCTTAGGAATCAAGCATGAAACACCAATCCTGTATGCCAATGTCTTTGGTTCCTACCCAAAAACAGTGTCTGCTCAACATTGTGCCATTATTTTATATACTATCACATATAACTTGAGAATTTTAGTGGTTTTATATTGGTCGCTATACTTTGTCATAATTCCTTTTCGGGTGGAAGTCTGCCTTTACATGTCACAAGATTGTTGAAGGTCTGAAAATATCATATAAATGTCATAGTACTAAATAGATGAAGATGTCAATTTTCATTTCCCGCAAATTAACTATAGGAAATAATTCCTCTACGTGAAAACAGACAGACTGAAAAAGGAGGGGGGGGGGGGGAGGTATTTTGGAATACCTCTTTATTCTTTCTCTTTCTTCCAGTTTCGATCTCTTGACCTATGAGTTGGAATTATCATTCTCCAACCACCAGTGTCAAGAAGAACTGGTGTCTTATGATCGTCAAATTTCTTTTTAATACCATCAAATTTTATAGAATAATTTAATTTCAGTTTCGGTCACTCAAAATTAACCACATTTTTTGTGTATTACTGTTATACTAGGATTACAAATTTCTTGAATATTGTTTATATATATATATATATATAAGGAAAATCATGCATCTTAAAAAGGAAAATAACGCACTTAAGAAAAAAAAAAAAAAAAAACGCACCTTAAGCACACAGACCATACACCTTAAGAAGGAAAATCACGAACTTAAAGTTTTAGACCGACACATCTTAAGTTTCAACAACTGACGCACATTAAGGATACATTACAGAAATCACGCACCTTAAACACAAAAATCATGCACCTTAAATTTGATCGGTTATATCAAGGGTTGATATTAAACCTCATCTTTCACAAAAGCTGATCACCGCACCTGATCCCATATATAATACGGAGTAGACTAAAAAAGGTAGAGGGGGGAGGTATTTTAGAATACCTCTACTCTCTTTTCTCTTCCTTCCCCCCTAGTACTAGTTTTGAACTCTTGACCTATCTGATAGAATTGTCTTACTCTAACCACCAGTGTCAAGAGGAACTAGTGTCCTCTGATCCTCATATTCTATTTTTGATAATTTAATTTCAGTTTCGGTCACTCAAAATTGACCAGATTTTGTCGATCAAAGTACTTACGAAGTTCCTGTACTATAGCATTTTATTCAATTTAGCCTCTCTATTTTAAAAAGTGGTGAAATTAAGGACAATAGTTAACGGTGTTAATATTACCGTTAACTTAAGTTACGTGGCACTGACATCATCATTGTCACATCATGATGTTCATATTTCTACTTATTTATTACTTTATAAATATTTAAAATTAATTATTTTTTACTACCAATATATTAAATTAGTATTCACAAAATAAATAATTACAATCATGTTCCTAATGAGATTTGGACACTTGATGTCAGCATCCTTGTAATTATTATTTTTTTGTACATATTAATGTAATATATTAGTGGTAAAAATAATTAATTTTAAATATTTATAAAATAATATATGAGTTGAAATATAAATAACATGATGTGACAGTAATGATGTCAGTACCACATAAGTTAAGTTAACAATAATATTAACACCGTTGACTATCGTCTTTAATTTGATCACTTTTTAAAGTAGGGGACTAAAGGACTAAATTGAATAAAATACTATAATATAGGGACTTCATAGAATGGTAAATTAATTAATACGAAATAGTAAAATAATGATTATTATATATATAAATATAAATTTGAAACTTTGGAAGAATGGTAAAATATTGAATATTTGCCCGCATGGGTAGCTCAACTGGTCATAGAGGTGAAACTTTGGAAGAATGACCAGGGATCGAGTCTCACCAGCGGCAGTGTGAGAGCAACCTCTTAAAATGAGAGGGCGGCAGTGTGAGAGCAACCTCTTAAAATGAGAGGAACCTCTTAAAATGAGAGGAGGGGCTCTTGTGCGCAGTCACTGCTCTGTCGGGCCGGGGTGTGGGGTTCAGTCTTTTGGAAGAATAAATTGAGAGGGGCTCCTTGTGCGCAGTCACCGGGGTGTGGGGTTCAGCCTTTTGAAAGAATAAATTTGATGCCTGATTTATTTATTAAATTACATTCAAGTAGTTGGCAACAAAACAAATAATAGTCCGATATGATACGTAATTATTTTATATATATTTATATAAAATTGATTGGTTTGGGTAAATGCAAATTAATTATAAGGTGAAGATGGCAAAGTGTGGTTGGCCAAGAAGTGGGTGAGTAACTGAAGTGCTTGCTTTGGCTTGAAGGTGGGAACTTGATGCCCAGCTCCTCTTACTGTCACAAATACAAATCCTTCATATTCTATACTCCACCCTCCAACCTGAAACAACAAACATACGTACCCATTAATTAATTAATTAATTATAGCTGCGCTATCAAGTACTGTAATAAATAAACGAATTGAATATAATATTGTGGTTAAGTTGGAATTGAAATTAACCTTAGCTTGTTTTTCTTCTTCTCCCAAGTCCCAACAAATTGAATTTGAAATTAACCTACCTGTTTGTTGTCAGTGTACCAAGGAGTCCAATCTTGGATGATGTTCAATCCCAGTTTTTTCAACGTATACCTTGTTGCAGTCACTGGAATTCTTCCATCAGTATCTCCACTGTACGTTAATGAATAATTAAAAAGTTAAGAGATAAATAGATAGATTTGTAGATTAATGATCAAATGAGAACCTGCGAATCGACATAAATGCACAAAAATTATTTCAGGGGTAAATTGTGCACTGAAATATGATATTGATGTACTAATTCGCAAATTCTCATGAGATGCATGCTGGCCGGAGGCCGGATTCTCATTTGAACATCACCCTAGATTTGTAAATAAATATATCAATTCAAAATTGGTGAAGATCCAACCTGACTAAGGTAACTCCTACTTAATTAATGGGGCATATATAATTACATGCAGCATATATATATATATATATATATATATATATATATATATATATATATATACATAATAAAGTCGTTACCTGTATACCCAAACACGGACACCACCAGCTATTAGTTTGTTGATTGTAGGCAGCATAGAAGCTGGTGCGTCGCCCCACGATGTGGTGTTGTCACTGATCGAGTGAGCTAGTGAGTACCCATTATATTCATACATCCATCATATATATATATATATATATATATATATATATATATATATATATATATATCAAATTTTAGAATTCAGACGTAATTAATTACATATTTACATATACATACAGTATTAATTAAATTAAATTAAAGGTGCGTGATATATTATATTTTACTAGCTTAGCTAAGCTAAGCTAAGCTATCATAATATATTATGTATACCTCCTGCAGTGAGTCCATGGGTAGGGAATTCCAGTGGTATTGGCATGAAGAGCTTTCTGAACATCAGGACGATTCATATACACCTCTGTATAGTCCGACGCACATGGGTCATAGCCCGTTGGTCTCTTGTGCCACCCATCCTACGTACATTATATTTTATTATTATTGGCATATATAATTGCATATACATAATATGTATATAATACATGCATGGTACATACGAAATAGGAAAACAGTAGAGGAGCGAGGCCTCGTATAATAGGAACAGGAACATGATGCGCAGGTGTGGTGCTAAAGTTGGAGTCTGGGCAGGTGGAAGTGTACAAGCTGTACATGTCAATGATGTCATAAACGTGGAAGTAGTTATTAAGGAAGGTGTTGCATGAATTTGAAGGCTTTGAAACACTGAAATTGCATGTGGCTTTTATGTCACGGTATAGACCATCTGAAATCACCGCATGATCCCATGCATAGTCTATCATTCCTGTCTGATCTGTCTCATCGTCCATCAGGGCATTCCCTATCTGCATATATTATTACTTAATTAATACTCCCATCCGTAAAAGCAAAGGACTATCTTAATCTTATATATGCATGCTACTCTTAATAATTACATACATACAAACATACCATGAATCCCTTGAAATTTATATAATCCTCTTTCTAGACAAGTTTGTTGTTGTCAAAGATGAGCTCTGACAGCTGTGGAACATAATGCCCTGACGTAGTGAATTGAATTTTTATTATATATATAAGATCGAGTAGCTAGTATATATGAACAACAAAATTAATTCAGATGATTGAGATGAGATGTTGTATGTGGTGTACATATATATTCATACATACCTGCATAACTTTCTCCAGCAATGTAGAAATCATGGGACTTGAATTGTGGGAACCTTTTAAACCAGTTCACTAGAAACACGTACGAATCCTTGGCTGATCCAACACGGTACGGTACAATTCAAATTTTAATTAATTGCATGCCACATCCAGCTACCATATATATTCGTAATTAATTACCAGTAATGCTGTCGCCCAGCTCCTTGAGATCACGACTAGTATTTGTGTATGAGAATCCCACACCCACAGGGGACTCCACAAACAGCAAGTTCGCAGCTGCACCAACACATAATTATTATACATTATATTAATTAGCTAAACTCTACATATATATGTATATATATATACCTTTGTTCCAAGTGTGAGGATTGAACTTGAGCTCAGGCTTTCCTTTTTGTGGGAAGAATGGCCCTAACTCCTCTGCTTCGCCGTACCCTACTGATGAACACCCTGGCCCTGCACATATATATATATATACACACACACACACACATATATATATATATATATATATATATATATATATATATATATATATATATATCATTATTATTTAATTTACAAACAATCCTTTTCATATATAATTAATTAGCTAGTATAGGGGGCAAACTATATATCTAGCTACCTCGTTCAATTTTATCCGGTAAGTTGACTTAATTTATATTATATGTTGTTTTAATTTTTTTAATGATTTAGAAAAATGAATAGACTAACTAGCTAGGAATCGAATTTAAAAGATTGTTTAATGCATGCATGTGTATAAATTAAAAGTTAAAACTAATTATTAAAGACAAATACTATATAGTTTTAGTGTCAAAAATGAATGATGAGTTTATTGTTTGACCACTAGGCCACCTAGAGATATTGTTATTATTATTATTATTATTATTATTATTATTGTGGACTGTAGAGTCAAATATATAGTTCAGTATGTAAAATTGACAGCAAGCTAAGCTAGAGACAGAAATTCAATTGTTTGACACTTCGACACAGATGTTCCACAACTATTTAATATTATTAATTGTGCGTGGATTGAATTATTAATGTTGATTAGTCAAATGTGGTCCAACTATAACTAACATATGTCTACAAATTGATGGGCATGGGTCCATGGGAGTCCATCTTATTGAAAAAATCATGGCCCAAGTGAGGGACTCATTTTTATTGCAAGCGGTGAATAATGAAGTATGGAGCAAAATATTAAAGGATGTGCTATCAAGGGGTATCAAACTTACAACTTCCACAAAGCAACACACACCCCAACTCACCAAGCTACTATTTATCTTGTGCATTAAAGGACAAGAAACTTTAGTTATGTATAGGAAGTGTGCAGGAAGCAAAGTTAGTTGTGAGGAGACACAAGTGTGGCCAAGAATGAATACTAATCGATGACGTACATTTGTCAACCATCTGGAAGGTCTCTACTCTATATAAGGCACCATTAATTCATCCTAAGACAGCATCCCTTAGATCATAATAACCTCCCTAATTTGTTGGTTTGTGGTCCTAACCTTTAACCCATACACCAGGGTATAGTACGATATTATTCACCATTAATTCCTCTTAAGTCATCATCCCTTAGATCATAATAACCTCTCTAGCTTAGTGGTTTGTGGTCCTAACCTTTAACCCATACACCAGGGTAGGATATTATTCTTAGTCTATTATTATTATGGTTATAACTTGTATTATTTATTTATTATTTTGTCCCATATCTCGGACTTTGTACATACCATTTTGGGCTTAGCGCCCCAAGCAATAAAACTACTATTTTTCTACTTCTGTTCTATAGTATTATACCCGTTTTATGGTGGACCCGATTTCGTTAAAACCATAAAAAAAAAATTAATGCTTTTCTTTTTGTTTCTTTCTTTCCATACGAAAAGGGATTTGAACTTCCGACCTCTCTGAAGGGACAAGAGTGCACCGCCATTCATATCACCCAAACTAGTAATTAAATGATATACATTAGTTGTATTTTTTATTTTTTTTTGAAAACATATACATTAGTTGTATTATTCAAACTCTTTTTTTTTTTTAACACATGATTCTTTACAAAGCAAAGTTCTATACTTTCTCAAACATTCTCAATCCAAAGAATCTATATCCCTCTCACCAGATTTATCTTATGACCACCCATTTAGAATAGTAACAAATGTGACTTCACATTAAAGAGTTTTTTGCACTTTTAGTCCCACGACTATAGTGGCACTGGCAGAATTGATCCACGACTTTTGAACCTTGCAATTTTAGTCCACGACTATTGATTTTTTTACAAAAGTGGTCCTTCCGGCCACTTTTCCGTCAAAATTTCACCGGAAAAAAAAAAATCTCTATTTTTAGTCGGGTTAAAATTGACATTTTACTTATCTCAAAAAATTAAAAGAAAAAAATTGATATTTGACTACATCCAATATTACTGGGCTACATACTACTGCCCCAGGCAGCGGAGTACATGTACGACTCCAATGTTGCTGCCGGATAACCCAACTAGCCCGGGGAACGCCACGGCCGCTCCGCCGCTTACTGACAGCCCTGCCTGCTCCAGGAACTCCGCCGCCTGGGATAGTAGTATGTAGCCCAGTAATATTGGATGTAGTCAAATATCAATTTTTTTCTTTTAATTTTTTGAGATAAGTAAAATGTCAATTTTAACCCGGCTAAAAATGGAGAATTTTTTTTTCCTGTGAAATTTTGACGGAAAAGTGGCCGGAAGGACCATTTTTGCAAAAAAATCAATAGTCGTGGACTAAAATTGCAAGGTCCAAAAGTCGTGGATCAATTCTGCCAATGCCACTATAGTCGTGGGACTAAAAGTGCAAAAAACTCTCACATTAAATAATAATTGACTTTGGATGACATCCTTAATTACAATTGTCTGTCTCCCTGCATGTGGCCTGGGAGGGACTATACATGTTGAATCTGACGTTACAATCATAACTACAATTCTTCATCCGCTCCGCTATATATATATATATATATATATATATATATATTAAAATAAAAAATAAAATTATAAGAACAATTATGATATATATGGGTATGTTATTAATTCGATATGACGATTATATTTTATTTTGACATAATTAATTTCAATTCCTTATAGTAGATGAAATTGCAGGCTGATCAGGTTTTCAATTTCATTAAAAAAATGATCGAAGGATAATTTAAAGGTGGGGCCGGTGGCGGGAACTAGCTAGCTATGTTTGTATAGCGGGGAATACGTATATACATACATATAGATAGATAGATAGATAGATAGATAGATATATACCTCCATTAAGCCACAAGAGGAGAGGTTTATTGTGGGGGGTTTTGGTGGCTTCGAAGAACCAATAGAATAGAGCCCTTCCATGCGTCTCGTTCACTGTCACGTATCCCGCGTACTGCTTGAATTCCACCGGCGGTTGTCCAGGAAGTCCCGTAACCCGGTCCGCCTCCCTTTCTCGTCTACTCATCTCTATCCTTAAGCTTGCACCCTCTCCACCTACTCCCAAAATCATCAATGCAACAATCAAATACAACAACAACAACAACAACTCTATTTTAGCCATCCTAGCAGAGCAGCTTAGCTTTCAACGTAACTCTACTCTGTGCACTGCCGCCCGGCCGGACTCCTTTTTCACTTATCTCACCTCCCCCTCTTTAATTTGATCGAATTGGCATGAATTGAATTATATATAGGCGGCCGTGGATATATTTAATAATATATATGTCTTCGTATACATACTAATCAAATTCAGGCCGCATACTAATAGCTTAGGTTTTAACCAATACTTTATTTTTTCCTTAATTTTAAAATTGTAATGAGCTGTTGACCGATATTATTGTTTTTTTTTTTTTTTTTTTGTCTTGGAATGAAGGCAACAACTTGCATACGGATGCAAAAACGACGTCGTTTTATTAAAAACGCGTGTCTCCCCTTAAAAAAATATTCAGGTTCGATTCTCAGCAACAGCATTATGTTGGTCATTCATTCTGGAATTTTAGTTCATAGATTATGGAATTTTAGTTCATTGATTCTGGAATTATAGTTCATCAATTCTAGAATTGTAGTTCATCGGTTCTGAAATTTTAGTTCATAGATTCTGAAAATTTTAGTTCATTCATTCTGAAATTTTTAGTTCATAGATTAGATTATGGAATTTTAGTTCATAGATTCTGAAATTATAGTTCATCAATTCTGGAATTATAGTTCATTGATTCTGAAATTTTAGTTTATATGCAGATGGATCAGATTTTCTAAAACACCCACTGCACCCAGATCAGATCGAGTCATTAGCTATGTATGTATTGCATTGCATGTATAAATATCCAATCCCCTTACTTTCTTACTTGCAATAATAATAATAATAATAATAATAATAATAATAATAATAATAATAATAATAATAATAATAATAATATCGATATATAATCCAAATTAAAGAAGCCAAATAAACCCGAATATGGTGTACCCTAGCCCTAGCTTCCACTTGTAATTTTTTGACTACTGCAAGTCTGCAATAACTCGATAGATCATGAAGATCGATCTTCTTCTCCTGCCTTTGCATGCTTGTGATGATAATATATAATTACCCAATTAACTTAATTCATTCATTCGGCCCATCATATCACTACTAGTGCGGTCTAGCGCTTTGAATATCTTAATTGATGTTGAGATTCGATCACCTATTAAATCTTTAAGGATATATAAATCAATTTTCATGTCATGATCGTCATGATCATCATGATCAATGAGTAATCACCTAACATACAAGCTAAGTGATTCTATTTGTAATTTATTTTTATCATTACATACTATACTTTTAATCACTCATTTTATAGCCTGCTTTTAATTTAAATAATGTTATGCATGCGCCGAATTTAATTTTAGGGTATATATGCATTAGCTATTAAAATTTCAATACATTAAAATTATATTACCATTATACCTTTGGGAATGAGAACGTGGATGGAGTATCACAATCTCTAACTTAAGGTAAAGGTTTAGGGTGGTTAGACAAATAAATAAATAAATAATTTTGTTTAAAAATTAAAATAAAGCATCAATATGCACGGGTTGCTTAGATGAAGAAAAGAAGTTCAATTCCTAGCATCATCATCATTTAACACCTAACTACTAAAGAAATAACTTCTTCCCCTTCCTTTTTACTTTAAGCTAGCGTAAGACTTTAGTTATCACTTTAGCTTCATTCTTTTAATTAATTAATAGGAGACAAATCAAATATAATGATGCCCATCATATATATTGTTAGGAATATAGCGGAATAATGCGGAAGCGAAGAATCGAAAATTGAGAATTATAGAAATTAAATAATAGGGAAAATAATATAAATGACAGAATAAGGCAATTGCTAATTTGGGAGATTATAAAATATATATATTAATCTCTAAATAGAGAATACAAAGAAAATATATATATTAAATATATACTCTACGTGAGAGAAGATAAAGAATTGAATGAATTAAAATTGATGCCTGATTACAAAGGAATTCTAGCCTATTTATACATTTCAAACTAGAGACAAATGTGGTGATTGTAAGAAGACCCAAGAAATTAGGTGAAGATGTGAAACATGGATGCTAGTTTCATGGTGAGTGGTCTTCATGATTTTGAGCCACACAATTTGAGCCACATATTATATCTAACAATCTCCACCTTGGATCAAATTCATTGTGAGAATTAACAATTGGAACAACCGACTAAACTCAAGCACTACTTGAACTTAGCAACAGGAAGAGCCTCATAATAGCAGGATGGATCATCATCAACCTCCTGTGCGACTGAAAGAGCATAAGCAACCAAGTTGGTTTCATCATCACTAGCATACCTAGCAGGTTTTTTAATTGTCCTCCTAGGACGATCCATAGCAATGGAATACTCTCGTTGTGGCTCGACGAAAGGTGCGGTGCTAGTAGATGCATCATCTTTAGTATTACCATCAGCAGTAGTAACACTATCAATAGGCCTGAACTCAAACTCCACCTTCTCACCAGTACTTTGCGTCTCATCTGTACTGGGAACTTTTCCAGAAGAATGTAGTGCATTTTCATCAAAAGTGATATCTCGACTCAGAATGATTTTCCGAGAATCAGGAGACCATAGACGATACCCTTTTGACTCAGAGGCATAACCAAGGAAAATGCATTTGACAGCTCTCGGGTCAATTTACCCGTACTGGAATGAGCATAAGCAGGACATCCAAAAACTCTTAAGATAGAGTAGTCAACAGGATTACCTGACCAAACTTCCTCTGGAATTTTGAAATCAAGGGATGAATGTGGAGATCTATTTACCAAATAGCAAGCAGTAGAAACGGCCTCGGCCCAAAAATCACGTCGTTTCCATAACCCAGCATTAGAGAGCATACAACGAGCTCTTTCCAATAGAGTCCTGTTCAAACGTTCGGCAACACCATTCTGCTGGGGTTTACCAGGCAAGGTCTTGTGCCTGGCAATTCCATTTGCCGCACAAAAGTCATTGAAATCTGACTCACAGAACTCCAAGCCATTGTCTGTCCTGAGCTTCTTGACTTTTTTACCTGTCTGAGTCTCAACAAGTATTTTCCATTTCTTGAAAATAGAAAATGCTTGATTTTTATGTTTCAGGAAATAGACCCAGACTTTACGAGAAAAGTCATCAATAATAGACATAAAATATCTACAGCCTCCCATAGACTGGAATTTAGTCGGTCCCCATAAATCGGAATGTATATATTCCAATACATCTTTGGTACGGTGTGTAGCAGTAGAGAAACTAACCTCTTTTGTTTCCCAAAAATACAATGCTCACAAAATTGTAATTTACCCGTACCTGAACCACCAAGGAGGCCTTTTTTGCTCAGGAGATGCATGCCTTTCTCACTCATATGCCCCAGACGCATATGCCATAATTGAGTGAGATCCGCATCAGACATCGATGAGGATACCGCTACTGAACCCGTCACAGTACTGCCATGCAAGACGTACACGCTTCCAGAACGAGAAGCTTTCATGAGAACAACAGAGCCTTTTATGACCTTCAAAACTCCACCTTCAGTTATGTACTTGTGCCCCAGAGATTCCAAGGTGCCCAACGATATCAGATTGCGTTTCAAATCAGGAATATACCGCACATTGGTAAGAGTCCTGATAATGTTATCATGAGTTTTAATCTGCACACTTCCAATTCCACTAACCTTGCATTGGGTATCATCACCTATCAAGACAACTCCACCATCAACCGGTTCCAGAGAGACGAACCAGTCTTTGTGAGGACACATGTGGAATGTACAACCAGAGTCCAGAATCCACTCGGTTTCGCTCCGTTTGCAACCGGAGCTAACAGATAACAAAACATCGCCTTCTGAATCACTTTCAACAACACTAGCTTCAGCGGACTTCTTTTCTCTCTCTTGCTTGTTTTTCAACTTGAAGCATTCAGTCACATCATGACCATGCTTCTTGCAGTACTTACAGGATTTGTTGGACTTATGTCCTTTGGACTTGGATCTAGAATTTTTATTGCTACTCCCTGATTCAAGTGAACGACCCCTTACAGTCAAGCCTTCACCTTTGTCCTCAGACTTAATTTCAAAGTCAAACTTTTCTTTGGACAATAGGTTTGACTTAACACTGTCGAAAGTAAGGGTATCACTACTATTACCATACAGCATAATTTCTTTGAAATGCGTGTATGATCTAGGGAGAGAGACAAGCAATAAAACAGCGCGATCCTCATCTTCAATTATAACATCAATATTTTCCAAGTCCAATAAAATAGAATTGAATTCATCCAAGTGAGATTTAATAGAAGTACCTTCCGTCATACGGATTGTGTACAGACGCTCCTTCAGGCGTAGCGTGTTCGCCAGAGTTTTGGCCATGTAAAGCGTATCCAGCTTGGACCATAAATCTGACGCAGTCGTCTCACTTAACACCTCACGTAGAACCTCTTTAGACAGGCACAAAAGAATGGTTGAACGTGCCTTGTCATCCAGATCTTCCCAATCTACATCTGTCATTGTAGCCGATTTCTTCTTCTTCTTCCCAGCTAGCGCTTTCTTCAAACCGTTCTGGGTTAGAACGGCTTCCATCTGAACCTTCCAGATAGAAAAGCTAATTTTCCCGTCGAACTTCTCGATATCGAACTTGGTAACAGTTGACATCTTTGAAAATAACTCTCAATTAAACCGCTCTGATACCACTTGTTAGGAATATAGCGGAATAATGCGGAAGCGAAGAATCGAAAATTGAGAACTATAGAAATTAAATAATAGGGAAAATAATATAAATGACAGAATAAGACAATTGCTAATTTGGGAGATTATAAAATATATATATTAATCTCTAAATAGAGAATACAAAGAAAATATATATATTAAATATATACTCTACGTGAGAGAAGATAAAGAATTGAATGAATTAAAATTGATGCCTGATTACAAAGGAATTCTAGCCTATTTATACATTTCAAACTAGAGACAAATGTGGTGATTGTAAGAAGACCCAAGAAATTAGGTGAAGATGTGAAACATGGATGCTAGTTTCATGGTGAGTGGTCTTCATGATTTTGAGCCACACAATTTGAGCCACATATTATATCTAACACACATATATATATACTAGTTTTTTACGCGCATTGCGCGATTGGGATAATGCCCAATGTTTTTTTTTTTAATAAGTACTTTAAAGTATTTTAAGGCAAGATTATATTGAAATTGTTCATGCATAGATAATTGAAGGTTGAATTTGCGTATTTAAATAGGTAATTCTTCTCCAAAAGGTTGAGTCCCCTACGCCAAGGGCCCCCCACACTCTGACCCGACAGAGCATTGTAGGAAGTTGTAAATCACGGTGACTCAATGGTTCAGACAGGACCAAATGCCGGTGCGAACAAGGAATCTACCCACTTTGGACATAATTCCCGCACTGCCGTCGCCGAAGTTTAAACCTTGGTCTCTTCTCCCAAATACTGCCCACTAAATCATTGAGCTAAGCCCGTGCGGGTTAAATAGGTAATTCTAAGTTTACAAATGCAAGATAATATAGTCAAGATTGATTATAATTAATTATCAATAAAATAATTGTATAGGTATGGTTGAAACCAAATACGAGACATAAGGGAGAACAAATAAAAATTAGGGCATAAAATATTAAATATATATTAATATTGTTTGAGGAGATTTCGACATTAGGATTTGTGGTTCTATTAAGACTTTAATATTAGAATTAGATTAATGGTGTAATTATAATTCTATATTAGACGTTAATATTATAATTAGACTAACAGTGAATTAACGGTATTTAACGAAAAAGTTAAATGGATAATCATATAATTAAGGATAAATTAGAAAAATTTTAAAAAAAATTAAAACCTGAACAATTTGAACCATTAATTTGATTTAATAATTTGGCGGTTATTTTTTTCTACCCAATGTTAATAATTAAATAAATTCGTTGGTCAAATCCGCTAATATAATTTGCTCGCTAACTGCTGATTGTCAAACAAGGACATTGCAAGGTAGTTCTCACTTCAATTTGTTGTGTGATTTGAATACTCTCTTTGTCACAAAATCTTTCAAGTAGTTAATATGGTTGGCTTTATTAATTATATAGTTTTTTTAATTTTTTCATGGTATTAATAAAATACTTGGTAAATAAATATATAATATTATTTTGTATTATAACTTTGATATTTAATTAGAAAAATAGTGCAAAAAAAAAAAACGATAATAGACAATGTAGTGAATATAATCAATTGATGAATTTGAATGTAAAAATTTTTACATTTGAGAAAAATAAAGACAATATAACTAATGAAAATATTTCTTTTAATTAATTTATTGATAATGAATAATTTTTTTTTCACTGATAAGACATTGTAAGGACAATGTAGCGAATATAATCAATTAATAAATTTGAATATAAAGAATTTTTATATTGTAGAAAAATAAAGACAATATAACTAATACAATTATTTCTCTTATTTAATTTATTGATAATGAATAATTTCTTTTTGAATAAAAGCATTGTGGACACATAATTCTAAATTAAAGAAATGCATATCTATAATTTTTTGTTGTAGCTACTAAATTATTATTTATATAATTTAATAAGAGTAAAATAGAGTACTAATTATGCCAACTTTGATTGGGATGAGGTTCGAACCTAAGACATTTTTTTTTTATTGAAATCAATGAGTAAGTTAAAACTAACGGCAATTCTTAAAATTTTAACGGAATTAGTAACGGTGTGTGGGTATTTTAAGAAATTTTAGTGTAAAATTTAAATCTTATCAATCTTTTAATCAATCTGAGCCATTCATTTGATTAAAATCTGTGACCGCCATTTTTTCTACCCATTATAGGCCTAACTCTTTTGGGCTCTTATTAGTATAGTAGATATATATGGGAGAGATCATGTGCGAAGGAGCACCCTGGTGAAAGATGGGATAAGATTTGAGCCGTTGATCAAATTTAGATCAACAGTTTAAATATAATATAAAAAAAAAATGTGTCTCCTAAAAGTAGAAGCAAAGTCAAAAAATGGCACACATTAAGTCTTAACACCGTGCACCTTCAGTTTTTAAAATGTCGCACCTTAAGTGTTACAAAGACGCACCTTAAGTAGTAAAATCACGCACCTTAAACATTAAAATGACGCACCTTAACTGTAATACGTATGCACCTTAAGTGACTAAGTGTATAACTCACGCACCTTAAATATTAAAATGGCGAACCTTAACTGTTAAAAGGACACACCTTAAGCTTTGAAACGACGTGCCTTAAACTTTAAAATGAAGCACCTTAAGTTTCAACAAAAAAGGCTTCTTAAGTTCTAAACTCAATGCATTCAAAAAAAAAGTTCTAAACTCAATAATTGACGCACCTTAAGCACAAAAACCACGCACCTTAAGAAAGAACACACCTTAAGTTTGACTAATACATAAAAAGACCAAATTACCACCATATTTTTTAAATTTGTGTTCAATCTAGACGGTAATTTTAGCAAGATCAATGACTATCATTTAACCGCATCTTTCACCTACATTTTTTTAATCTATATTCAATCTGAACGATTAATTTTAGCGAGATCAATAACTATCATTTAATTGCATATTTCACCTAGACACATCCACCGCATTTAATCTCTAACATATATATATATATATAAAAGAGGGATCAAGTGAGAATTACAAATACAAAACGAAATAAGACTATCCATATCCACTCCAACTTATCAGTTATCATGTTGTCCCCGGCCATTCAATTCAATTTGTAAATATCGTCATATTATAGAAAGTGAAAAATATATTTAAGTTGAAACAAGTATTGCTTTCGACCCAAAATCGTTTAAAACTTCATTAATGGAAAAAGGCCTCGTTAAATTTGTTCAAATACATTGATGGAATTAATGTCCGGTAGAGACAAAAGAAAAATAGAGAGAAAGAGAACGTCGACGATCCCACTCCTTTATTCCTTAGTCTCCGGCAGAGACAAAAGAAGAATAGAGAGAAAGAGAACGTCGACGACCCCACCCCCCTTATTCCTTCGTCTCAGACAGACACAGATGAGGAGGGGTGAGGTGGCTGTCGTTTTTTAATTTTTTTTTTAATTTTGTTTATTTTTAAATTTTTTATTTTAAAAATTATTAAAATAATTTTAAAATAAAAATTAAATAAATTAACCCGTCACCGGTGACTTGGCCGGAATTTTGACCGAAAAATTTAACGACAGGACCAAATGTGATACAAGTTGAATAGTCATGCACCTAATTTGAAAATGTAAAAAGTCAAGGACCAAATGTAATACAAATTGAATAGTCATGCACCAAAATTAAAAATCTTAATAATCAAGAACTAAAACTGATATATATATTATAGTGATATTTTCTCATTAATAAATTACTAATATTTGGTGACAACTAATATAGTCTATAGTTGAAGTGTGTGCTGTGAACCAAATAACATATACAGTTATACACACAAAGAGTGGTTCATCAATCATCACTAACAACTGCATGTGCCTAAACACTTGCAATTCATATGTTTTGGAAAAGGAACTCCATCGCAATTGCATAAAACCATGTCGTCGAAAGAAAATATAGCAGCAATGGAATGAATGATCAAACAGCTTTGAATCATAAAACTCCACAACTTCTTAAGAATTATACAATTCCAACCACTCACTCAGAATTTAGACCTCAAAACACATATATACTATGCATTTTTCAAAATAATCCAGGAGAATATGCCAATAAGCATAGTTTTGTGGGCATACACTTGAAAACATTTGATACCATTTCATTTCACTGATGTCAATCTTAAAATAGAGATGTGCCCTTTCCTTTCTTGTCACCGCCAATCTCAAAATGCTTACACCTCTGCACAAACAATTGCAGTCATCAAAATAGACAAGACAAACATGCAAGACGTTAAATTTTTAAAAAGTACATAAATTTTAACAACCAACCTTGATCGCATGTTGTGAAACATGTTTGCAGCCTTGGCACTGCAACCTCAACACAATCTTCTTGGTTGTTTTTGCCTGGTTTAAGGCAGATAAATCATCATTAGCAAACTGTATTGCCACAAAGACAATGCTATATATTCCCCTTACATTATACTAAACCAATTTTCAATATTTGCCCGTTTCTAGAGACAATAGATTAGAAATGTTTCAGTTCATACTTTCTTGTGGAATACAGGTTTGGTCTGTCCTCCATAACCTGACTGTTTGCGATCATAACGGCGCTTCCCCTGAGCAGCAAGGCTATCTTTCCCCTTCTTGTATTGGGTGACCTTGTGCAATGTGTGCTTTCTGCACTCCTTGGATTTGCAATATGTCTTTTTTGTTTTCGGAACATTCACCTGTAAGATTCAGGCAACTGGTCAGGCTTTTGTACAGTAGACAACTAATAACTGAGTGCAAAACAGAAAATGGGACAGAAGGTAAATAAATAGGCCAGATATTAGTATGAAAAAGTGCTACTGTGACTGGAGAATTTGCAATCCCTGGGTCAATTTAAGTCTTCAAGATAACAATAGCAGAACTTGTAGAGTTTCTGTTTCTTGCACTTGTAGAAGAACATAGCAGCACTTCATATCCATCAAATATTATCACTAGCTAAATAGTGGAGAAAACTAATAAACCCGTTTATAGGAAAGAATCCCACTAATATATACCACAACACAAAATATAGACAACAGAAGGATGAGACATGAGTAGATATAAACAACCATTAGCAGAAAAAACTAAGAGATCATGACTATGCTAATATTCAACAAATGCAACCCAACACATGTCTAAGATAATGATTCTACATTTGGTAGGCACTTAGGCGAACCAAACTAGCTCCCATCTACAGAATAATAAGAATACCACAAGAAAACAATAGTTTGCTTTTGTCCATGAAACCATAGCACTTGCTGAGGTACAAAAAAGCACTATAAATTCAAAATTCAAAATTCTACAAGAAGCTCAGGAAATTCACAAAATCTAAACACAAATGGGGACTCGTCTGAGCATCCAGTACATATCAATACACCTCATTATTTACTTCATAAATTTATCAAAAGAGGTATGTTAAAATTATCAGTTCTCCTTGTACGTAGAAAAGTTACAAGACTAGTTGAGCAGTTCAAACAAACGTATAACGCAATAAGGAAGAGAGACAGAGGGGGAACCATTTTTGCCGACTTGAAGGTGAGAAAAACACTTGTATCAAAGTTGAGCTGCACAAACTGAAAACTCCCACAGTGTAGCTTTTGCAAGCATAAAACAGTAGGGTTTCGGCCTTGTAGCTCAAGATGAAGAAATTGGGCCTGATGTTCTTTAGTACTCCGGCAGTTGGGCAAATTATGGAGTGGACTTGGGTCGCAATGTGAAACCGGGTTATATTAATAATTTTTAAATTTTATATTTACAATTTTTGAACTCTATATTTTGAATTTTTAGATGAAGATTCTAAAAGTTTAGGGGGGAGAGAAAAAGTGGTAGAATTTAGGTATGAGGGAAATATAGGATAATAAAGAAAAAAATAATTTTATTGAATTTAGATAGGTTTATAGAGTTTAAATAGAGAGAAAAAATAGAGTTTAAATAGAGAGAGAAAACATTCAAAGTTGATAGAAAGAAAATTTAAAATCTTGGGGTTGATGGTTGGATTTCAACTATTTATATTTGAGAAGGAAAAGTCTACAAAAGTTTTAAAATTAAAAAGTCTACAAAAGTTCATAACTTTTTGAATACCACATGACTTTTAAAGACTCCTTAAAAGTCTTAATCGACTACCACACGACTTTTAAAGACTCTTTAACAATCATGATTGAATACCGCCTGACTATTCACGAACATGTTGTTTTAAGTGCACTTTAGAGACTTTGATTTTGTGTTAATTTTAAAATCTTTTGAAAAAATGGTCAAATAGATCTTTAAACTTTAGGCAAAAGATCAATTAAACCCTCGAATATTAAAAAGGTTCAATTAGACCCTTCAACTTGTTATTTTGGTGCGTTTAAGTCCAATAGCAAGTTATTCACTTGGAATAACCGATCAAAAAATTATGACAACATTTTCGACGAAAAAAATCCGATGACAACAAATTTATTTATTTATTTATTTTAAAAAAAAACTCCCGGATAAGACAACCGTTCAGTCGTCTTCTCCGGTGGAGAAGGCGACCAGATATGGTTCCCTTCTCCATTGGACATTGGAGAGGACGACCATATCTAGTCGCGTTTCTCCAAGTGAATGAGGCAACAGCCTTCAGCCTCAAATATAGAAGGAGGCGGATGCTGCCTCCTTCTAGTCTGGAAGGAGGCAGCTGTTGCCTCTTTCCAGACTGGAAGGAGGTGACGGCTGTCACCTCCATCCAGACTGGAAGGAAGCAGTTGCCTCCTTCAAGTTTGGAAAGATGCGACCGTTGCCTCCTTCCAGACTGGAAGGAGGTGATGGCTGCCACCTCTTTCCGGACTGGAAGGAGGCAGCATCCGCCTCCTTCCAGATCGGAAGGAAGCTGGACTCTGGAGGCGACAAAGTTCAACCTCCTTCTAAATTGGAAGGAGGCTGCCGTCGGTCAAAATACAAAAAATAATAATAATTTTTAATTTTTTTTTTTTACCGGTAACTTGTTGGTTACATATAAATTAGGTCTAATTGCACAATTTTAAAAAGTTCAAGTGTGTAATTGAACCTTTTAAATGTTTGATGACCTATTGCTCTTTTGCATAAAGTTTAAGGGTCTATTTGATCATTTTCCACAAATTTTAATTATATTTTACACCACTCATATCAAATTACAAATTATATTAGTATCATTCAGTGTTTGTGGCGAGAAAAAAAAGACCCAAAATCACTACAATTCCCCATCACTCAAAACCTCCCAATCCACCATATTCGTTGTTGTCATAACTTATCTATCACGGAGAATAGTTGACTAAACGAGATACGCTGTAAACATTTATCATACTGGACTGGAAGGAAGTGATGGCTGTCACCTCCTTCCGGATTGGAATGAGGCATCATCCGCCTCCTTCCGAATCGGAAGGAGGCAGCATCCGCCTCCTTCCAGATCGGAAGGAAGCTGGACTCTGGAGGCGGCAAAGTTAAGCCTCCTTCCAAATTGGAAGGAGGCTGTCGCCGGTCAAAATGAAAAAAAAAAAAATAATTTTTTAATTTTTTTTTTTTACCGGTAAGTTGTTGGTTACATATAAATTAGATCTAATTGCACAATTTTAAAGAGTTCAGGTGTGTAATTGAACCTTTTTAATGTTTGATGGCCTAATTGTCCTTTTGCCTAAAGTTTAAAGGTCTATTTGACCATTTTCCACAATTTTTAATTATATTTTACACCACTCATACCAAATTACCAATTATGTTAGTATCATCCAGTCATTACTATTGTTCAGTGTTTGTAGGGAGAAAAAAAAAAAGGGGACCCAAAATCACTACAATTGCCCATCACACAAAATCTCCCAATCCACCATATTCGTTGTTGTCATAACTTATCTATCACGGAGAATAGTTGACTAAACGAGATACGCTGCAGACATTTATCATACTGGACAATCGCCACTGGGTTAAGGTAGCTATTGCTAAAATCGGAAATCACCATTAAACGTAAAGAGCGGAAGAACACCAAGATCGAGCAAATGTTAATGAACAAATTTGCGAACATGTTCGTCAACATTAATGAATTCTTAACAAATGAACAAGAACATAATTTGCGAAAATGAGCACTTTGCCTTCGCCGGAGAAGGCAACCAAACAACTCCGACGACTGTATCACTGATGATATTTGCCGGAATATGGTCAGAAATTCACCGGAGGTTCATCGGAACCTAAGTGACATGTAATTATAGATTACCAATCGGTTTTTGGGTCTCATGCTCTAAAATGAAATATTTTAAGACTTAATTACAACATTTGAAAGTTTAAGGGTCTAAATGACTTATTGAGTAATGTTAAATGGACTATTTGACCCTTTCCCCCCAAAAAAATAACATGCAAACCATGGTTAGATTTACGTAGTTGATAAAACAAGAGTGGTTATATGTGTATGTGTCTAAAATTACCATCCTACCCTATCCTCCGTCAGCCATCTTCATTTCCCTCATCACGTACTATTACTCCCTTTGCCTTCTTTCTCTCTCCGCCCACTGTCCATCCACCGCCCCTCTCTCTCTCTCTCTGTATCGAATGCAAATTTCGAATGCTGGCCGCGAAGCCTCCGCTGGCTATTCCGACGCTGCACCGCCGTCCTCCACCACTTCCCATAGCCATCTCTGTATTCTAGGGTTTTTGGCATTCCACTTTCTCACGTGACCATATTTTCAATCAGATTCTGAAGGAGGCGGAGAAGGGAAATTTAGGACGCGCTGTTTTGGGAATTACAACTCCGGTGTTGATTCTTGCCTTCTATTGCGATCGGAAGTTGAAGAAGGGAAAGGGGATAGAAGGGACTGCCACAGACACACATATACATATTAGGGTTTCTGGGAGAAGAAGAATAACGCCATGGCTCCAGGGCGTAAACGTGGAGCTAAAGGAGTGAAGACGATGAGTGACTTGAGTATCGGCGATCTCGTTCTCGCCAAGGTTAAGGGTTTCCCTGCCTGGCCTGCAAAGGTATGGTCTCTGCTACCTTTAATTTTTTTTTTTTTTTTTTTTTTTTTTAAAGACATAAGTGGTTAAGAATTTAAATGAAATATGCCAATGCTTATAGTTGTTGTTATTCTTGTTTGTTATCTTTCTTCATCTTGGAACAACGTGGTACATCAACCTATTTCTCTGGTTTTTAGATGTGTTTGCATTGGGTGAAGTAGTTGAATGTCAGTATTTCTACTGTTCCAGTCGTAAAGAAGACATGATAAGTACATCTCAAGCTCTTAAGCTAAATATTTTGTGTGAATCTCTTGAAATATCAAAATGAGGATATTTCTATTGTGCCATATGGAAATAAACATGGTTGAAAGTCAAGGCTAGATGTGAAAACTTGTATATATATATTTTTAATTATTTGATTAAAGTTAGACTAATGATATTGCCCTGTTTGTGAAAATCTATTAGTGCAAATTTTTGATTTAATCTATTATGATTGAAGTGAAAATAGATCAGAAGCTAACCATATAGAACATGGTGGCATGCTCAGTGCCCTGTATAAATTACATAGTATAGGAGGATATTATTCCCACTGGGGGAAGGTTGGATGGTTTGATATCACTACTATTCACCTACAATGGTACATAAACATGTTTCGATATTTCGCCCTTTGCTCTCTTTCATAATGCACCTTAGTTACAATTTTCTAGGTTGTCATGCTGTTTTCTTAGGGTATTATTTCTGGGTGTATAATGTGTTAAAGTATAGCCGAATTCATGGGCTTGGTTGTCCACTCTCGTGTTCTTAAAAAATTAAGTGGAGTTATGGGTAATGGTATTGCATTCATCAGTGTGTTTATTACCTTGCCGGTGGTTTTCTTACTGTACTCATGCCTTTTCATTTGTCCCTATCTTGATGTGTAATTCTGACTCAATGACAGACATGTTCAGTGTTATTTTCGTACCTTTTTAAACTTTGGGTTTTTGTTTTGATATTAAGGACACTGGAAATGAATATTTCTCAGTCTCTTGGTGCCCACAGTGCTTTGTTGCCTTGTACTCCTTTTGATGTTCATCCGAGATAATTAATGCATATTGTCTTTTTTTATTTGAAATTTCCAGATTAGTAGACCTGAGGAATGGGATAAACCTCCTGATCCTAAAAAGTATTTTGTGCAGTTCTTCGGTACAGGAGAAATGTGAGTGCATCTAATGCTCTAATTTTTCATGATTGTTGGTGTGCTGCAGGTGTTTCTGTTTGAGGTTGCAGTTCATATTGGCTAGTCTTAATATTAGTGTTTGTGTTCTTTTGTTTTGTTTGTTTGTTTGTTTTGTTTTTTTTTTTTTTTTTTTGTTTTTTTTTTTTGTTTTTTGTTTTTTTAGTTCCTTTTGATTGGGAAGATGAGAAGCAATATCTACTTTTGACAGACTTGGCATTTTTTGAATTCAGCTTTTCTTTTTGAGGGTATGCATTGTGCAATGGTGAATACTATAGATGTATATATGGTGCTACTGAGCTTGCATTTTTTGTTTTGTTCTGTCCTGTCATGCTTTTTGTTTTCGGGGTGAAATCTAATGGAAAAAGGAAGTACATATTGTTTTCTCCAAAAAATACAAGTACGATAAATTATTGTGTAGTATGCAAGGTGGTTTTGTTGTGAATCTATATTTTTCTTCTATTTGTAGAAATGCTGATTATTTGCCTGCTGGAGCGTGCTAAAAGGCGTTAAATCTGTGTTTTGTACCCTTTAGAGTAACTTTGTTCTAGTTTAGCATTTCAATGTGTAATTAGCTATTATCTATCTTATAGTATTTTGCCTCCATTCATTAATTAAACTCTTTGAGGAGAATCTTATTTTTATATCACTTCTTGGAAATAGAAAATGTATTTATGTACAAAACATGATCTGTCACTTTTTCAGTTCAATGCAAATGTATGTTTTTCTTTTAGGATCCTAAGTTCAACTGAAGACTGAAGAGGAAGACCAAGTATGATGGTCTTCTGCTCTTGTTGTTGGTCCTTTTTCTCGGTTGATTTAGACTTCCAGAGAAACGTGTGTTTGTTTAACAGTACAAGGGGTGTGGGATAGATATAAAGCTCTTATGTAATGTAAAAACAGATTAGGATTTCTTACTAAATGAGTATATACATAATCTCAATCAAAGGAGAAATCATAGTCATAATGCACTGATACTAGCATATAGAGGTGCTCCCATCATGTTTCTCAAGTTCAGAGAGTTTTTGGGTTGATATAATGTCTATGAAATGTGAAAACAGATTTGAGGTTTCTTAGTGAATGATTATGTACACAAATGAACAAAAGGAGACATCAGTCACTTAAAACAATACTAGCCTACATAGCATCTGATTCTACGTACTTTATGTCCTTTAGTTTGAAGAGTTCAGAAGATATTTATGCTCTTTTTATTGGACATGCCTGTGCTAGGCTCTAATCATGTGTTTTTTATGCCTTTGAGTTTGGAGAGTAACAGTGGCTGGTTATGCTATTTTATTAGACTTACCAACGCCTTGGATTTATAGTGCAGCTGATAAGTCATAAGTGCCGTTTCAATATTTAAATGGGGTCCTTTAGTGTCTTTCCAGTTGTTCTACCAATGACTAGTGAGCCGGCTACATTGGAGCTGCACAATTTCAATATTTCCATGATTCCATCTTTTTAGTAGAGCATGCGAATTTTAACTTGTTTTAAAAGTTTCTATGTGGATTTCTTAATTGGAATGGTTATTTATGGAATTATATTTGTATACAAGAGTTAATCATGACACTTTTAATATTCATGAATGTATAAGCAATATAGTAGTTAACTCAATTCTTTTGTCTGCTGTTGAAAATTAGATGTATAATTATAACCTATCATTTGTGGGATTGAAGAAATGATGATCTTGTTGTGGTTTGTTCAGAGCTTTTGTTACCCCAGCAGATATTCAGGCGTTTACAAGTGAAGCGAAGAACAAGTTGTCAGCTCGATGCCAGGGGAAAGGATATTTTGCGCAAGCAGTAAAGGATATTTGTGCTGAATTTGAAGAGTTGCAGCAGAAAAATTCTTGTCCTTTGGGATATGACAAAAATAATGAAGCTCCAGTCACTGATGCTGTAGATGGTTCAGTAAAGGTAGAACAAACAGATAGGACTGAATATGGTGAAACCGAGCAAGAAATGGATTCTGAAAGTCTGGGTGAGGGGTCTGGTTTGGAACGCTGCTCAAAGGTTAAAACTGAGCAAGATAATCAAAGTTGCAAGCCACTTGTTTTAGATTCTGCCAACGTCTCTCCAACTATTTCATCTAAAAAGGGAAGTAAAATTTCCAATAGTACTAACTCAGTGAAGGAATTGACATCAGCATCTTCTCAAGGATGCCATTCTGTAGGTGAGGAAAGCCCTCAAAATAAAACTATTCAAGATAAACTTACTTCTGGGGATCACTCTGTGCATCCTGGTACTGGACGTAAGCAACTAGCAAATGGACAGAAAGTAAAATTATCAAAGAGGAAACTGGAGGGTGGAGAAGAAGTGCAAAATGTTACTACCTTGGCTGGTGATGCTTCTGCAGAGCCTATTATAGTTGGTTTGAAAAGTGATGTTGTGTCTGGTGAAAGTAAAAAGAAGCCATCCTTGGATTTGAAGTCAGAAGCTAATGGTAAAAAGAAAGCAAAAAAGTTGCGCAGAGATAAAAGACATCTTGAAATATCTGATTCTGAAAATGAAATTGAGGAGGATAACAAGCTTGAGAGTTCTAGCGGGAAACCCAAAATTGAACCTGGATGTATACGGAAAACTTCACATGGCACTGAAGGAGTGCAACCTTTCAAAAGGTCAAAATGTGCAGATGGGGCTGCTGATGTAAACAAGGTAGTCCAAGCTAGCAGGAATAAAGATAGTCGGAATTCTGGTGTTGATGTTAAATTGGGTAATTCAGAGGTTAAAGGATCAAAGCCAGTGGGGAAAGTGGAGAACCGCGCAACACTGAAAGCACAGGCAGATGTTGCTGGTTCAAATGTTCCAGGGGAGGAGGATGTTCCTCCCCCATCGAAACGCAGTCGACGTGCATTGGAGGCTATGCCCAGTTCCTCACCTATTCCTCAACAGACAACAAAACGGAGAGCTGTTCGGCTTTGTGATGATGATGATAATGAGGAGCCCAAAACTCCTGTTCATGGGGGATCTATTAAAAAGGATACTAATCTGTCACACATCACAGATTCTTTGAAAAAATCTGATGCACCTAATGTCACCCCTATACCTGCTCAGCAGGGTATGCGTGCCTCAGGAAGAGGTCAGAGTGGTTCTTCAAAGGAATTGAAATCATCTATCAAACCAAATGATGACACTTCTTTTCATAATTCTCAAAAGTTATTAGAGAAAAGGGCCAGAATTGTAACCACTCCGAACCTTTCCTGTAGTCCTGGGAAACCAGAACCTGAAAAAGTACCTTCAAGAGATATTAAACCAATTCTTGGTTCCCCTAAGAGGTCCCCTGTGGTTGTCACAGTTCCCAGGCCGATCTCGGAGCCCCAGAAACCAAGTAAACAATCTGATAAAGTATTAGATGATGTTCCACAAGGTAAAGTGGTAGCTAGCTCTATTCCAGCCCTTGTTGCTGCTTCCGATAACCTGAAGTCTTCTCTGGATCAACCTAATAGTGAAAGAGGCAAGACAGATTCTTCCGGAGAAAGGAAAAAAGCAACCCCTAAGTCAACTTCTCGGATAAATGATCATGCTTTTTCAGCAGGACATCCAATGGAAACCGTTTCGGTTCCTTCTGAAAGGTATCATGATGTTTGGTTCTCTAACATTTGATATTTATAGCAAGTTCGTTTTGGACTGATCTTCTGTCATTGCAATAATGACTAGGGTGGAAGCAGGTAGAGATGATCGACCACTTTCTTTGACTGATTTGAAAGTGTTGGACCCTGATATGTCGATGAAGGAGCTTATAGCAGCTGCTCAGGCTAAAAAGAGGCAAGCTCACTTACTGAATGCTCATGGGAATTTACATCCTGTTTTTGCCACCTATGTTGATATTCAAGGTGGGAGTCCAAACCCTGGCCTTCCCTCTCATGCCTCTGTTCATGGCAAGACTCTGCATTCTGATGCACAAGGACTCTGTCCTCGTGCATCTCCATCCTCAGAGGTTCGTCAATTTACATCAATTGATCCACCTGAGTGTGAAGAACACGAAGAAAGGAGAGTGAGTTCAGAACACTGGACCACCGGTGGCTCACTTAGTGGTGGCACTGAGGCAGCTGTGGCCCGTGATGCCTTTGAGGGAATGATAGAAACTTTGTCTAGGACCAAAGAGAGCATAGGGCGTGCAACACGACTTGCAATTGACTGTGCAAAGTATGGGATTGCTAATGAGGTAGCTATCAGATCTCTCGCCCTTCCTCTGGCCTACTGGATATGAACTATGGCTTTCTTTAGTTCTGGCTATGGTTTGCTTGCTTTGACATGATCATATTTTCTTCTGCACAGGATAATGACATGCAAACTGCATGGAGTGTTATTGTTTTTAAACAAAACTAGTATGCTTTAGTATTGGAATTTATGAATGTTTAATTGTTGCTGGTTTCTGCCTTCCAAAAGAGAAGGACAGAAAAAGAATAGGTGGTATAAGCAGACTTAGAAATTCAAGCAGACTCTCATAGCATTTGACATCCTCCACCCCCCTCCCCCCCCCCCCCCCCCCCAATTAGTTGTTATGTAATTTTATTTTTCTTTGTTTCTTACATGCGCTTATGGATGTTTTTCTTTTTCTTTTCTTGAGGTGGGTTGAATTATTCCATTTGGTATGTAAAGAGTTTCTGTGCTTTGGTTGTTTTATTGGATTGCAGAGAACTTTAATCAATCTGCAGGTTATATAGAGATTTAATGCAGAACTGAACTACATCCTCACTTTTGTGCAGGTTGTGGAACTTCTCATCCACAAATTGGAAAATGAACCTAGCTATCATCGCAGAGTGGATTTATTTTTCCTTGTGGATTCAATAACTCAATGTTCTCATAGTCATAAAGGTAATGATAACTCAAATCACATTACTAATTGTCAACCTTATTTTTATTTTAATTCTCTTCCCCATCAGATGACTTTGTTTGTATGAGTTTTTTTTTTTTTTTTTTTTTTTACAAGGGTATTTCCTTCTATAGTCTCTTGGTTGCTTAGGGATGGACTTGAGTGTGTTTGATGCGTAGTGTCATGGTTTTTTTTTTTTTTTAATATTTTTTTATTTTTTTTTATTTAATAGAAGACAGGAGAAAAATTTTTGACGGGTGAGAATGCTGTGCCTAAGAATAATAGATCTGCCTGCATACTGAGATAAGATAAGAGGAAATAAAATAAAATAAACAATAGGATTTCTGACGATGTCATGTACAGTGTTGTAGAAATTGCTAGGCACTCATTGGATGTTTGATGAGTGCCTAACTAAAAAAAAAATCTGGTTTGTTTGGACTTCCAGGCTTCTAGCATGTATTCCTTCCATAAAATACAAATGTTCAATAGCATATAGTACTCTAGAAACACATAATAATCCCTACCATAACACATACAATCCATCAAAGTAGTAAATACAGTAATACAAACACGCACATAGCGAAACAAACGAAAAAAAAGTTGGCTGACTAGGGAGGCTAGTTGGCCAAGAGCATAATATAGTGACTTTCCCATTCTTCCCTTTGGCCTAGGGGCGCCTAGCTGCATAGGCTGATTTTTACAACAATGTTCATGAAAATCCTGAGTTCTAGTGCAACAGTTTTGTGTGGGACTGATAGGAACTAGGAAGAGTCCATAGTTATTGATTCCAGATCTAGACAGGATGGAGATTCCAGACCTAGCTGCATAGGCTGATTTTTACAACAATGTTCATGAAAATCCTGAGTTCTAGTGCAACAGTTTTGTGTGGGACTGATAGGAACTAGGAAGAGTCCATAGTTATTGATTCCAGATCTAGACAGGATGGATGAGACTGCAGCTCTCATCTACGCTAATGGAGCTCACTTTTCTTATTATTAGTTTATTTTGGTGATGCATTTAGCTACTGGTCCCACTTGATGGAATAACAAGTATAGTATCTGCCTTTGATATTACGTTTAATTACCAGATGTAATTTTTCATAGATATTGTACAAAACTTTTATCTTGATTTACTTTTTGTTACGTGTCTTTAGGCATTGCAAGTGCATCATATATTCCTGCTGTTCAAGAAGCATTATCACGACTTTTGGGGGCTGCTGCTCCGCAGGGAGCAGGGGCTCGAGAAAATCGTCGACAGTGTCTTAAGGTACCTCTATATGAATGTGTGAAGTTTTTCAAGATATTCTGAGTTTCCTCTGCTTTTTCTTGAGTAATGTAATCCTCTAAGTGCTGGCTCAACATTCTCTATCCAGGTCTTGCGATTGTGGCTTGAGAGGAAAATCTTACCAGAATCTCTACTTCGTCGCCATATTGACGAAATTGGTACTGCAAATGATGATGTTACTGCTGGTGGGCACTCCTTTAGAAGGCCTTCTCGAGCTGAGCGTGCTTTAGATGATCCAATTAGAGAAATGGAAGGCATGCTTGTTGATGAGTACGGGAGGTATGTATAACTTTTAGTTCAGAAACTAAAGTGCTGACTATGCCCTATACTGTATCATTTTATATTTCATGTTTCATAGACTGAAGTTTTACCCTTCAATTTTGCATTCGGTGCCAAATTCAATGGCTTTGTTTTGCCTTTCTTCACATGGTTTTTGGTTGTTGATATATTCACTCTAATGATATACTGTGTTTTCTATTTGTTTATTTCTTTTCAGTAACGCAACATTTCAGTTACCTGGCTTTCTATCTTCTAATGTGTTTGAGGAGGAGGAGGAAGAGGAAGAAATTCTAAACAATCCTCACCAAGAAGATAGTGAGGTATCACCAGTGGATGGTACTCCTGCCACAGGAGACAATACTGAACAATATACAGTCACTCCAAAAGATAGGCGCAGCCGCATATTGGAGGATGTCGATGGTGAGCTTGAAATGGAAGATGTGTCTGGACACCAGAAAGATGAAAGTCCATTGTTTACTGATGTTCCTCACCGAAGTGCTTCAAACCAGTCTGGTTCTGATAGAGTCCCGGAAGCTGCTTCAAACAGTCCCTTTGAATTGCCTCCACCTGAGGGGTGGTCTCCGCCTTTGCCACTTGGTTCGCCTCCAGAGACCCCACCTTTGCCTTCTTCACCTCCTCCACCTACACCCCCGCCGCCACCTCCATCGTCTCCTTTGCCACCTCCACCTCCAACACCACCTCCTCCTTCACTACCCCCACCACCCCCCACACAGCCACACCCCTTTCCGTCAATGCCTGCCGGACCACCTCCCCTCTTATTTACTCAACCTTCTTTGCCACCTCAACCCTCAATGCCATTGCAACATTTGGCAGTTGCATCATCAATACCATCTTCTTCACCCATGGTTGGATATCAGCAACCTCTGGCTCCACATGAAGTTGGTAGCATGCCAAATGTAAGACTTCTTCCTGTGGGATATTTATTTATTTATTTATTTTATCTTATTCTATTTATTTGAGGATTTCCAATGGTTTTCATGGTCTTCTTTTTCAGGGACATCGATTACCCCAGATGTCTGTAAATGCTCCTCATGGGCCTCCTCCACCACAACCACAACCTCGCTTTGTTCCTGTAGGTGTCTGTAACTCGCGTGAACCTTCTGGATATAATTCCAGACCTTTAGATTATAACCATAATGATGCATATTTAAACCTTCAGCCTCCACAATCCAGCCAACAATTTCAACCCACTAATGCACCCTTTTCCCAAATGCCTATGCATCCTAATCCCCCACCTCAAATCCCATCCAATAATTTTTCATATCCAAGGCCAGCAGTGCAGCAACAATCTCAGCATCCATATCCACCAGGACCACCGCCGTATGCATTGCCAAATCGCCCTGATGGGCAAAGGCGATATGTGGGTGATGAACAATGGAGGGTGCAGTCAAATGAATTTAGTGCTGATCAACGTGGCATGTGGATGGGAGGAGGAAGATCATCTGCTGGCCCAACCTTTCCTCCTGAAGGTTCATGCTCCTTCATCTGGTTCTGACATGATATTTACATTACAGTTGATGGACTGTTGAGGCATTATTGAACACTGTTTATCTAATGTAGTTACTATTATCCATAACTTCTACCATTTATACAAATCATTCATGGGGCAAGACATCTTCAAAAACAAAATAAATGGAATAACAATGACAATAAGCTAAAAAATAAATAAATCTTTTTAGAAGGGTCCACAATATTGCTGCATATCTTTTTGGAAAGTCTCCCAAATGGTTACCTGAAGGTCTGCTCAAATTTTGTATGCCTTTTATTCACCTATTCCATTTTCCTTTGAATTCTTGCCTTACCCCAACCTCAATTTCTAAGACAGGTGTTTCCTCTAAAAGCTTTTTCCTGTATTTTCACTAAAATTTGTACGGTCACATTTTGCATTCTACACATGTGAAATTGCCAATGGAGTATTATATGATGCATCTGATCATGAATAATAATGGTAAAAGTTCTAGTTAAATATTGATTAGGTTTTGTATAAGAAGCTAGAGTTGGTTGTTATGCACTCCTGGGTGGTGGTTTGTGACCCATGGTTTTGATTTCTAGTGGTGTTGATGGTGGCAGGTTATTTGAGACCTCATGATAGGCCACCTATGAACAATATTGGGTTTCAGCCACCTGCACCAAATGCTCTTCCAACTGGTGGCCCAATTTCAGGTGATATTTCTTTTGGGTATGCTACTTCTATATCATAGAAGTATATGAGCTCGTGCCCAAACCTTTCTGCTTTGCAGAAATTGTAACTTTGTTATGGCTTTTTCAGGTCATGGGATGCCTTGTAGGCCAGATGTGACTGCTCTCAATTGGAGACCAGCTTAAGAAATCTTGAATTCTAATGGATTTTGGACTTTTGGTAAGTCTTTGCTTTTTATGACTTTAATGTCTGACTTTGAAATTGAAGTACCACATTTTATTTATTTATTTTTATTTGTTTATTTTGTGCATGTGTTTTCCATTTTCTTTATTATTTTAAGAAATGGGTGCATGCATTATTTTTTAATTGTATGTCACATCATGTTAATTGCGGGGATAAGGTGTACCTTTCCTCTGTGTTCAGGCTCTGATGGGGAACTCAAATAGGAGAAAGGGTTGACCTCTAAACGAAAATCAGATGGCAAACTGTTCTGAAGTTGAGGGTGACTTACCAAGATTTTGTTTATTGTAACTTTTCCTGAGAAATGTGAGATGCACCTCGCAGATTTTACTTTAAAAAGTGTAAGCCTGATGTAGGCCATGAAGAGATGAAACATAGTCACACTAGAATTCAGCAGTTATATTCCCAAGTGCTGTAGTATTAGTTTTATTTTGCAGTTGCATTTGGGATGAACATGTTTTTATTTTTTAACTTGTAGCAGTAGGATTGGTTTACTTTGCATACCCTAGGTATTACATTCCGAATTGTTTCACAGTAGTAGTGCTCTGTGTCTGAATACAATTATATTTAATCAATATATACCCTTGTAAGTACATAGTTAATTCATCCATTTTAGAATCAATTATATTATAACTTTTCAGTTAGAACTACATCTACTTTTTCCTTAACCAGAGGATCCTCTTTTTATGTCATGGGATATTTCAAGAGCCAGATGAGATAACTAATAGAACATTTGGGTGGGAGTGAGTTAGCTGTAGGGATGAGTGAGGTTGTACACCAGTTGGGATAAATTTGAGAGTTTGTTGATGCTGGGCCGCAACCAAATTATGAACTCGGTGGGATAAGGGGGTGATTGCAACTCACAATCTCCTCCAACCAAACTACCCTAGACATTGAATTTCTTATATATGTGTGTGCACTTGTAAGCGTAAATGACAGATTGAGTTTACAATCAAATACATCCCCATGAGATTGCCATTTATTCATCACCTTTTGTTGTATGCACGTTTTTCTTAGTATTCTTGCTGAAAGAGTGATATGGAGAACATGATATAGAACTATATTTTGTTTGTAAATGTTATCCCTATCTTAATGCTTTGTAAGAAGCATCAGAAGCTAAGGTGGTTGTTTGTTTAGCCAAAAGAGTAGAACCATTTCGGTTTATATTATCATAGTAGAAACTGATGATATGCATGTTTTTTTTTTTGGAAATATGCCATAACTTACCTGTCCACTTTTTAGTCTCCATACCTCTTCTTCCACTTGCTCTCCTCCTGGTTGCAAAGTGTTTTCTTTGTCTTTTCTCCTGGAAATTGTAGGAATTTAAGATTGAGATGTGAATAGGGGAATCAGAGTAGACCAATAAACACTTGCTGGCTAGTTAGTTTGTAAAATGTACTTAGAAGTGTATAATGTGTACAAAAGGCATCTCTATATTATCATAAGTTTCTTTCAATGAATTTCAATAATGTATTATTTTGTAAAGAAAGTACTCTGTGTTATGTACTAAGTGCTACAGCAGGAGCTAGTTTTAAATTAGAGGTTTTAAATCTTATACTGTCAGATTGATTTTAGAGAAAAGATTATTGGGAGCTGTTATTTCAATTAGGTGCTATACAACATGTATGGTTGACAAAGCTTATTTAATTACATAATTAAAATAAGGATCAAGGATTCATAGTTTTTGACTTCTGTAAGCCATCCATAATTAACTTGGTGCAATATTCATCATAATTAACCATCATAAACGTAGCTACCTTTTGGAATTAGTATTTCAAAATTCCATGTTTTTATATTAATAACTATTTGCCATTCTTCCAGGACTACAGGCATTGGAGAATGTTCTAACCTCAACTGCAACTGATTTACTGGTTGGTGATTGTCAAATAAGATGTATGCCCTGGTAGATTATTCTGCTTCAAAATTTTGAGGTAATTATGTAATTACAGATCCCTGAGCTGTAACAGTTCCCCACTATTTTTTTTTTTTTTTTTTCCTTTGATCAAATAGTCATAGTTTACATGCAAACACTTTTACGGTTCATATGCTAGCAATCATAGGCATTTAGAACTGTAGAAGGATTCTTAGTTTAAGTGTACAGATGAATTTTGATGGTGTATTTATCATTGAATTAATTCCAGTTTTGTTCTTATTATTGTTCGAATAGGGTGTATTGTTGTCTGTCTTATGATTCAAAACTGTTCCTCTAGAGCTGATACTCTGATTTGTTGTTTTGAATGTTTCTAGATGAGTGTGAAAATGGTTCTCATATAGTTGTTTGGTTTTAGTCTTGATATGTTTGTAATAAAGTATGTGGAAGAATGAAATATTGTTAAAAACTTAAAATGCATGTTTTCTGAAAATTTCTGGTGTAATATTGACCCATTACTTATCGAAATAAATAAATAATCAATCTGGTATTCTTAGCGACTAATTATGATGGATTTTTTAGAAGCTCATTTTTAGAACTAGTATACACATGGATTTCTCCTTCTCTGGCAGTCCTTGTTACAAACTATTTGTTATTTATTTATTTAAATTGTAAATCACTGCTATTGCAATGTTGTAGGCAGGAAGATATTTGTTTGACATGCCATGAAATATTATGGTATCTTGTACAAGTGGTATTGGAAATTAAAGCATTGATTTGAGTTTGAGTATCATAATGTGAATGTGCAAATTAATGTTTACAAAAATTGTGCATAATTAACTGCTGTGAGTTGGAGGAGCACATATGAACTAAACAAGTGTCTTGATTTACATCATTTTCAAATGCAAAAGTTGTACGAGCTGTCTATGGTACTATAATGTTGTTTTTATGTAATTTATATTGGGGTCCAATTGAATATTTGACACAACAAAGAATTTTAAGAAGCATGAATAAAGAATGTGTGTGTATATGGGAGATGTTAACATTCTGCCTCTACCAGAGCTAAAAATGTATTTTTATTTTTATTCCCAAAGAAACCGCTACATGAAGTAAGATATATATGGGGAGGAACTAATCCAGTGCAGCCTTGTTGCTTCGACCGGTTATTGGTATAGGTAGGCCATCAAAGATTGGTTTTGTAATTGGCCACAAGGATGTAAACGTGCTAGTATCTGAATATTTCAAATTTGATGTGCTGGATGACCTCCTAACTCTGGTGAGATTGAGATTGTTGGCACAAACTGAATTGCCCGACTCAATAGCAATAGGAGGAGGCTCGGCAACGGCAATGGTTCGACTAGCTGCTGCTGCCGCCGCCTTAGGTCTCAAAGCCAGGCCTTTGGTGGTTCCAACAGCTGAGAATCTGCCACTGCTGCACTCGTCTTGCTTGAGCAACATTTCTGGGATGCGCAAGAAGTCAGACTCAGACTTCTGACGTCTCCTCATGAAATTTTCACCCCTGCTGCTGTCTGAGGAGTCACTATTATATATTGATTTTGATTCCGATTCTTGGGGAGTGAATGCTTCATCCTCCTCCACATTCATAAAAACTACGCTTCTGCATTTCCTGCGGGGGTTTAGAGGTGGGTTTGAGGATTTGCTATACAGGAACAGCTTGTCACTCTCTACAGCTACAGAATGATGAGATCCTCCTCCCTCCCCATGTTCCAAACCTTTCAAGGGCGACCCTTCTTCATCTCCCGATTTTATACCATAGTAACCTTGTAAACTGCAAATTGCTGGAGAAAGTTTCAATCACTTGTGTATATAAATAAATAAATTCTAAAAGTAAAGCAAGAACAATACCCATGTGAATCAAAACCTTCTGCCATGGTGGGAGATGGTGGATGTCTTCCTGGTAAAGGAATCTGAAGTGTCTTTAGGGCGAACATTTGAAAATCAGAAACCAGCCCATTTATTCGCTTAATATCACTCACCTGTCAAATATATCTAAAGAATGATCCGTCATTCAAAGCAATTTTTCATTTTTTTTTTAAATATATATTGAAACTGGAAGAGGAAATGTACTGGGAATGGACGGCAATGATTCACAAGACATTAAAATGTTTTCTTCAAAACCCAAAAGACAACATTAAAACAAGAATACTACGGAGTATTTTTTTTTTTTTTTTGAGGTCGCCAAGTTTAACATTTACTCTCTGAAGTGCCCGAGTTCTAAATTCTCAGGTTCTATATAAGAATCTATCTATCTATCCAAATCACTTGTCGTTCTTAGCACCACATTCAATTCAATACCAAAAAAAAAAAACAAAAAACAGAAGGTCTTTGATTAGACAATATATCCAATTTCCACAAATCTTTTAGGAGAAGGTAGAAAAATCAAATACCAACCCACCAGGCTAATACTGGCAACATAAATAAATGAATCAGAAAATGAGAATAAAAAAAATGTTGTTGTTTTTCATCACCTCAACGCCATATCTGATAGCTACACCGGCAAGGGTATCCATCTTAGATACAGGGTGCTCGATATAATTCATCCCACCGGCACCGGCACCGGCACTTGCGTCACCCACAGCGGCGATGGCGAAACTAGCTGCCGGAAAGCGCAAGGCTGAAGAAGATGGCACAGACACTTGTGTGGAGCGATCATCATCCTCCTCCTGATAACAGCAATCTCCACCATTCACTCGAACGCCTCTCCTCATTTCATTTCATCCAAAAACAAAACTAAATAAATTAAATTATTTGAGCTTTTGTAGTTTGACCATCCCTGCCTCACATTTGACCCGTGTTACCTGAAGCTAGCTGCACAAACCCTGATCCTAATATCCCGATAGAAATTTACTCCCAACTTCAAAAATTAACTAATAAGAAATTTGGACTTTGTATGATAAAAAAGTAATCATACCCGAATTAAATGGGGACAAAAAACTCACAACACTGTTCACTTCATTCCACATAATTGCTTTTTATTATTCCGTATTGTATTAATTATATAGGAAAATGTTATGTGACACATAATCTTGATCTTGATAGAAAAAATAGCTTGTAGAGTAGAATTAAGGGAGTTTTTATTATATATATACACTCCCTGCGTCCGTAGTATATTCATATCTGTGGCTGTGGGCAGACTGAGAGAGTGTGAGGGTTAGGTAGGTGGAAGATACCTTCAAATTAAATTCATGAGAGAGAAGTAGAAGCCAATTGCAAGTGTGAAAAGTCACAGCCGAGCTGAGCAAGACAGACAGATATGGCTTATGCTGCCGTGACTTCCATCTTGAACACCCTGGATCAGTTCTTGAATTATAGTCCGAATCTGTTCCTAGAAGAGATCAAGTCCCTGCATAAAAGGATGTATTCCTTGCAGGAATTTCTGGAGTCCAGGGCCATGGGAGGAAGGAATATCCAAAAGCTCAAAGTAGTCCACCAGGAAATGGAATCAATCATCAGAGATGCAGCATACAGAGCAGAAGATATCGTTGACTCCAAAGTAAGGGAATTTCATCAATCAATAACTGGAGAAGAGCAGAATAAAGCTTGTGAAGATCTTTGCCGGATGCTACAACTAGTGATAAAAGAGATGGAATCCACCAAAGATGATATTTTGAACAAGATTTCCCAAGGTCAAACCAATGGCAACGGAATCAATCACAACTCCTCCGTACCGGTTTCTTTGATCAGTAATGGACTATCCATTCCAGATCTGGATGCTAGTAACTTAGTGGGCTTCAACCAGGAATGGAAAAGAATCATGGATAGGCTAACTGGCCACAAGAAGTCTAATCTTGATGTGGTCGCCATTATTGGCATGGGTGGAGTTGGTAAAACCACCCTTGCTAGAAGAGCTTATAATGAACCTCTGCTCAAGGATCATTTTGATTGCAGGGCATGGACTACAGCATCTCAACAGCATAATGTGAGAGGTATGCTGCTTCACCTTTTATTTTCCTTCATGCCTCCATCCGAGTCGCTTTACAGAATTAGCAATGGAGACTTAGCTTTTAAACTGTATCAGCAATTGAAAGGTATGAGATATCTGATTGTTATAGATGATGTATGGAGCCCTGATGCCTGGGATGCTGTGTTTAGATCATTTCCGGATGATAAAAACCAAAGTCGCATTATCTTAACTAGTAGATATACTGAGATAGGAGCTTATGTTAACCCTCAGAGCCAACCCCACCTGTTGAATTTGTTTGACAAAGATGAAAGTTGGAAACTGCTTTGCAAGAAAGTATTTGGAAAAGGAAGATGTCCTGATGAACTGGTGAGTATAGGGAAGGACATTGCAGAAAAATGCCGAGGCTTACCACTAGCAATTGTTGTAGTTGCAGGGCACCTCTCTAAGATCAGCAAGACAATACAAGGATGGGAGAGCGTTGCCAGAAACATAGGCCAAATTTTGAGTGAAGACCCGAAGCAGTGCTTGGATGTACTTGCTTTGAGTTACAAACACTTGCCTCAACATTTGAAACCTTGCTTTCTCTATTTGGGAGCCTTTGCAGAAGACTCTGAGATTCCTTTGAGGCGGCTGATTAGGTTGTGGATGGCGGAGGGGTTTCTCAAGGGCTCAAAAGAAAAGAGCTTGGAAGAGGTAGCAGAGGACTGCTTGGAGGATCTTATTCAAAGGAGTTTGGTTATGGTTGGAAGGATAATCAATGGAAGAATCAAGACTTGTCGCATCCATGATGTCCTGCGTGATTTGTGTCTCAAAGAGTCTCAAAAAGACAACTTTCTTCACGTGCTTGTGGAACAGCATCTAGAAATTGCTCCTCAAGATATACTTACTCAACGTCGTGTTAGTTCCCACTGTCAAAACATTTCCACAAAACCTTCTTCTGATCATGTTGTTTCACTTTCCCGTTCCTTTCTTGCCTTCAAGGTTTCAGCTGGTTCCTTCCTTCCCAGTATGAATTTCAAGTTGCTGAGAGTGCTAGACATCATGTCATTGCATCATATTAGTTTTCCAGATGAGATAGTACACCTCATCAACCTCAGGTACCTTGCACTAACCCCTTGTGATACTGAAATTCCAGCATCAATATCCAATCTTTGGAGCCTACAATGTTTGGTTCTTTGTTTTGAATCTGATGGACCAGCTTTACCGCCAGAAATTTGGAAGTTACAACAGCTTAGGCATCTTCATGTTAATACTTGGGTTTCTCTTCCCCAGCCTACATCTAAGTCCTCACATTTACCAAATTTGCAAACACTTTCTAAAATAAGCCTTTCCAGTTGCACCAAGGACGTTTTTTCTTCCACTTCAAATCTAAAAAAACTGGCCATTTCTGAAATAGTCGACACTTTGAGTTCCCCAACACAGAGCCACTGGCCTGAAACATTTCAAAGTTCAGCCTCGCAGAAATTTTATGAGACCGAGAGCCTCTGGCCTGAAACATTTCAAAGTTCAGCCTCCCAGAATTGTAACCAAACTGAGAGTCTCTGGTCTGAGTGTTTCAACAATTTTGTTCACTTGCGTCAGCTTGAGAGACTGAAACTGGTCTGCTCAAGCCAATCATTCACTGGA
Organism: Ipomoea nil; assembly: GCF_001879475.1. Classification (NCBI taxonomy): domain Eukaryota; kingdom Viridiplantae; phylum Streptophyta; class Magnoliopsida; order Solanales; family Convolvulaceae; genus Ipomoea; species Ipomoea nil. Next base: position 120,838 of record NW_017617471.1, read on the forward strand.
GAGCCACCATTGTTACACCATCTAAAAGCTTTTCCAACAACTCTCAAGAAGTTAAGTTTGAGCTTCAGCCGTCTTCCATGGGAACATTTTAGGCTTCTTGGTGAGCTACCCAATCTTGAGGTGCTAAAACTCACCAGCTATGCCTTTACCGGACGAAAGTGGGAACTTGTTGACGGTCATGAATTCAGGCAACTCAGGTTCCTACTACTAGGGCTTACAGATTTAGTGGAATGGGAAACCGATAGTTGTCTCTTTCCAAAACTGGAACACCTTGCTTTGAAGCAATGCTATGCGCTGAGTAGCATACCTTATGCCATTGGGGAATTTCCAAATCTGAAAAAGTTGGAGCTACATGAATGCTGCCCTGATGCAGAGAGTTGTGCAAGAGAAATTCAACAAGACCAGATTGATTTGGGGAATGATCATCTTGATGTTATCATTGTTGATAGACAATATCAGATAACACTACTGCAAAGTACAGAAAATTATGCCACTGCTGTGCAGAATTATGGAAAATGATTCTCTGTACGTGTGTTGGGTGCATAAGCATTTGTTTTTGATCTTATGTTGTCATTCTGTATTGTGTGTAGGATGCATAAGCATTTGTTTTTGATCTTATGTTGTCATTAACTCATTACAGTTGTCTCTGCATATTACAACTGTCTTCAACCACAGTCCACGTATGCAGTAGTAGCCATTAATATTCATAGATCATAGAAACCTGGTTTATCGCTTTATTGTATCCAATATGATCTCACTTAGACTTAGCTGTAAGCCCATCCAATTCTGGAAGCAGTGTCCACTGACAAAAGAGAACACTAACCGATAAAAAAACTATAAAAGGTAAAATTAACTTTAACTTACTTTCCAAACAAGTAGTTGAACTTGTAACCTTATAGTTATCAAATAATATGACCAAATTAGTTGAAGTTGTCATCTTTATTCTTTATTAGGCGTTATATAACGTGGTTGTAGCTAATATATCTATTAGTGTTGATTAAAATGAATATAAATTTTTATAATTTAATACACTTTACGGGTTCCACGAGTAATGTAGGACTAACCTCTCAAAATATGTGAGCTCTTTGTACATAATGAGCAAAAATTTAACTTCTATTAATCAACTGAGTTATCATAATTTATTTCTCCACAAATTGTTAAATTGGGATATGAGAATGCTTAAGGTGGACGATTCCACCTTTGTCACAAAATAAAAGCGGGTTCATAAATAAAGTTATTTGTCCTAATTTTTAGGCATTATTATTCAATGATATTATACGATTATTAAATGAAACCGGGTAGCGAATCGAGCTACCGACTTAAAAACGACCTAAATGGGCCGTCCTACGGGTTTTACCATACAAATAACAAATTACGAATCTCCTCTGCCTCTAGGTTTTCCTCTTCAGCTCTCACCTTCTGGGCAGGTATCCTCTCGCTCCATCTCTCCCTGAAAATATGCGTATATCTCTCTCTTTTCTGTTTGTCTGGATCTTCAATGCTTTTCCATTACTCTGCTATGCGATTTCCGTTGTCAGGTTTTATGAATTGATTATTCAGATTTTGATTTCTTCTTCCGATATAGATATGTCTTCTACGCAGATTAGTTCGAGTAAGAGACAGAACATTTTGATTTTGTTTTTCTCCCGATATAGTTATTTCTTATATTCAGATTAGTTCGAGAAAGAGAAAGACACAGATCTTTAATTTCTTCAATTGCCTCGGAATGAGCTGGTTATCCAAAATCAGAGCTGAATAACGAAGTCCTATCTTTGGGCATAGGATGTTTCTAACTGTGAGATGCTTGATTTGTTTATTAGTTCTCTGTAGAATGTGTAGCTAATCTTAGAAAATTTTGTTTTGCATGGGGAAATTGGAGCTTTAGCCTTTAGTTGCTTGGTTGAATTTTTGAAGACATGGTTGTGAATATAGAGCTGAATAAGTCAGTCACTTTAAAAAAGTGGTGCTGCAGTTTATCCTTAGGCCAAAATCCAGATGTTGTAGGATGTTAAATGTAAGAGATATTGTGGGAACTAAGGGAGAAAATAAGTATATAATTGGAAAGAAGAAACTAAGAAAGATAATTGCAATAATATTTTTGCACTCTCTCAAAGTGGTATGTAATACATTGTGGGGAATGATTGAATTTAATAATGTAAATCAGTTTTTGAAGAATTTTGTTAGTTTCATTTGATATTATTCAAGGATTTCAAGCTGCAAGCTCCTTTCTCTTATTTTTATTTTTTAATACATGTGATATCTGGAACCTATGGCTTGACTGCTTGAGCAATCCTCACATGTATGTGAAGTGTTCACTCAACATACACTATGCTCAACTTGACACTTAAAGCAGTGTGTATGAAAAAATCCCCCATTTATGATATAGTATATTCAGAAATTTGACTTGGGATGGAGTGAATATAGCATATTATATGAAAAAGATTGGGGAAATTGCCTAATTTAAAAATAAAAAGAAAAAAAACTGCATTGGATGGTGAAATTTTGACTTGAAACAAGATAAAGAAAGGATAGTGGAGATTTGATATCATTAACCTTAAGAATGAAGTAGCAAAAATTTTGACTTAAAAAAAAACAATATCTAGAAAAGAAAGGATATTTATGTACCTATTGCAATTAGAAATGGGAGAATTCTGTAATTAAGCTAGAAAGAACATCTAAGAAAATTTCCTATTAGATTGTTTTGCTAAAAGCTGCTGGTTTTAACTGGCCAGTTATTATTATTATTATTTATTATTCTTCTTATTATTATTATTATTATTATTATTATTATTATTATTATTATATATAGTTATATATTGAGAGGGTTAATTATCACATCTAAGTGATTGAGCAGGCACCACTTAGATAAATCATATTTGGGGTGGCTATTTTGTCATTTTGTGCATAATTGTTAGATCAAAATAGTTGCCTTATATTCCTTTGCCTTTTGTTTTTAAATCCTAATTTTAGTGATTGCAATTATTTATTTATTTTTATGTGCTTTGAAGTTCATCAAACAGCCTTGTCATTTCTTCCTTTAATTACCAGATTTTGGTTTGGCAACTTTTGAATATTTATGGAATTTGTTTTGCAGGTGGAAGTTCTGCACTCTGATATACTATTTACTGCCAGAGACAATAGTCTGGTGAACCTCTTCTTAGAAAATAGGCCTATTTTCTTAAGCAGTTTGATTATTGTGCCTGTAGCTTTTTTCTACAGTATTTTTTTGTTCTCATGGGGACTCCTGAGACCTCTCGTGAACCTTGCCCTGACCGAATCCTTGATGATGTTGGTGGAGCTTTTGGTATGGGTGCTGTAGGAGGTGCAGCCTTCCACTTCTTGAAAGGAATATATAACTCTCCTAAAGGTGAGCGTCTGGTTGGTGCTACTCAAGCAGTGCGCATGAACGCTCCTCGTGTTGGTGGTAGTTTTGCTGTGTGGGGTGGACTGTTTTCCACCTTTGACTGTACAATGGTTTATGTCCGGCAGAAAGAGGATCCATGGAACTCAATTATTGCCGGTGCAGCTACTGGTGGGTTTCTTTCAATGCGCCAGGGTTTAGGTCCTGCTTCTAGATCAGCTTTATTTGGTGGTGTATTACTTGCATTGATTGAAGGAGCTGGAATAATGTTGAATAAAATGATGAGTGTACCACAGAATCTACCTCCAATGGAGGAACCTTTACCAAATATGGCTGGTGCACCTGGATATCCAATGGGTCAACTCCCTGGTCAGCAAATTGGTCAGTTGCCTGGACAGCCTCCAGTAAGTATGGAGGGTATTGGTGCTGGATCCTCTGCATCATCTTCATCATCTTCATCATGGTTTGGAGGGTTTTTTGGTGGTGGAAATAAGCAGGAGACTGATTCAGACAGTGGGAGCAAGACAAAGGTTTTGGAAAGTTTCGATGCTCCAAACGCTCCTACTTTCGAGTATAAATGACCTTAGGAAGTTGATATTCTTGTTAGGTAAGTTCATTTAATTTTATTTGTATGCATTGCCTTCTGATTCAATAGTTTGAATGAGTCCTTTTATGCTTTATGTTTCTCATTCTTCTTCTAGCACTAAATGAAGTGCCAACATATGCAATGTTCTTAGTTCTTAATTGTTTGCCATCATTTTATACTTAAGTCACTGCCTTTGTTAGTTTATTGTTTGTCATTGATTCACTTAGACACACCAAAAAAGACCGGTCTGAGCTCATATCATTGATTTATTATGCAGAATGCCACATGGTTAGTGGAGATATGCTGTTCATCTTGATCTGCAGAAGTTGCTAAGAGGTCAACGGAAATAATGCCATGACTTTGTTTATTAGTACTAGGTGATGATGCAGAAGATTATATTCATTGTGTTGAATCATCTTAGACATGGGAGCTCATCATACCCGGTTTTATAATCACGGAGTTTGGTGCTTTACATAAAAGAGTAAAGACAGATATTTTCATTTTGTATCTGCACCAAATGCACTTGGATCTCTTGTTTATTGTGCGTGTAAGCTTGTAGTGCCTTTTCAATATGGGTAAAATTAGGCAATTTATATCATGCACTAAGTTACACATAGCATTATGTACCATGGATTGAAACAATGAGTCAATGAGGTATAGAATTTATATTGTAAGGTACAAAATTTCATTACACAAAACACAAAAAATCATAATATAAGACATAACTTGGCATTATGGATTGAAAAGATATAGCATTTATACTCGTAAGGTATAGAATTTCATAATACAAGATATAGAAAATCTTAATGTAAAATACATACACATTATATTTTTACCACATAATTTGTGTATATAGGCACGAAGTTTTACTAACGTAAGATACATAAATTCATAATATTTGTGTTCATAAGCACGAAGTTTTGTTAAAACAAGACACATAAATTCATAACATGACTGGGCCCAGTGCATGTTAGCCACATGCTCCTCATGCCGGAAGCCTAGAGCGTCTCCCCTACTGTCCTCTATAAATATCACGTTTATTGCTGTGAGGAGGGACTTTTGGAACGATTTGACACATAGACTATTTGACCGGAGACTCCCGACCCATTGTCGGAGGATCCAGAGCTCGAATACTCAACACTCAATACCGTACTGGTCGGTTTACCCGTGTTTACGGTATCAATAATGTTAATTAAGAAATGTTAGTGATGACGAATTGTCCTACTCGTTTTTCACTGAAAACATTTTCCATGAATACAAAATATCGCGGGGAGGGGGGGGGGGGGGGGGGGGGAGTGGGGTGCATGGAAAATGTTTTCCTTATTCTTGAGGAAAATGTTTCCATGAACGAAACAAAGGAAAAATCAGTTTTGTCTCAAATTTAAAAAAAAAAAAAAAAACATTTTCCAGCGAACCAAACATGGGCTTAGGGTGCTGAAAAGGTGGAGTTAAAGTAATTTGTGATGAGTGTTTTTGCTCAAAAGCATTGGATTGCTGCTCATGTACTTGATACTTCATTTTATGCTTTATGCTCAGATAGCACTTATGTGGCTTTTCTTGAGTAAATGGTCACAGAATTGAACTCCGGTGATGGGGTATCGATTCTTTGAATTGCAACAAATAGAGAAAGTATAGAACAAATACTACCTTGTAGCACTAAAAAAAAAAAAAAAAAAAAAGAAAAAAAGAAGCCCGAACAGGAGTTGCAATCGTTATACTATGGAACCGTGATTTTATGTTAATAATTACTGAACTATATGATCATAATTATAAAGCTATATATTCATAATTTTTGAACTTCATATTCACAATTATTGAATCTCTATATTCATAATTACAGGACTATATATTCATAATTATGTTCACAATTTTATGTTCATAATTATAGAACTATATGTTCATAATTTTTGAATTATATATTCATAATTACGAACAATTTTGAAACCGTGTTCATTTTACAAGATGGACACGATTCCACAACATAATTATGTTCACAATTTTATGTTCATAATTATAGAACTATATGTTCATAATTTTTGAAATTATATATTCATAATTACAAATAATTTTGAAACCGTGTTCATTTTACAAGATGGACACGGTTCCACAACATAATTTGCCCAGGAGTTGGTCTTGGTTCTCCAACTTAGAGGCCCATCCAAATTAAATTCTAGAACCATTAAATAAATAATATAATATTTTAATTCATAAACGAAACGAACGGGCAGCACAACGTGGGGAGCTCAACGTTAAGTTTGGTTCACCAACGTACGTAACGTGACTACCACCCTCTGGCCTCTGGCCAGCCTTTAATCTTAATTCCCACAATAATTAATTAATTGTAGAAGTAGCTAAGCTAAGCGTGGTGTATATATATATATATATATATATACCAATACCATGCAACATCGATTCTATCCATCTTCATATATAGTATAGCAGTTTTAATACATATATAATCCGGGCGAGAGAGCAGAGCAGAGCAAAATTGAAGTAAAATAGTAAAGATGAGATCAGACATGGTGATGGGGAGAGTTGCATTATTATTGTTGTTGTTAGTTTGTGTTGTGGGTGTGGAGGCCGGCGGCGGCTTCAACTACAGTGATGGCTTAGACAAGGCTTTGCTGTTCTTGGAGGCCCAAAGGTCCGGCAAATTGCCACCCGACCAACGCGTCAACTGGCGCTCCCATTCTGGACTCAAAGATGGTTTTAGTGAAGGAGTAAGTTAATTCATTTTATGTGGTATTTAATTAATTTTATTTTCCCTTCAATTCTCTCTCAGCTGGATCAAAATTAATTAATACATCATATATATGCATGTAGGTGAACTTGGTGGGAGGATATTACGATGCAGGAGACCATGTGAAGTTTGGGCTGCCAATGGCCTTCGCTGTGACTATGCTTTCATGGGGAGCTGTAGACTTCAGAAAGGAGACTGTTCATCTCAACCAGATGTCCAATACTTTGGCTGCCATTAAATGGGCTACCGATTACTTCATCAAAGCTCACACTCAACCTAATCTTCTCTGGGCACAGGTACGTACCCTACCCCTAGCTAGCTGCTTTAATTTAATTATATATATTAATTATTCACTTTCTTCCCCACCCCACCAGCAATATAATGTTACATTTATTGAATAAATATAAATTCAATGGTTTGGCCACCTGCATTCATCATTAGACCACGGAATATTAATATACAAACTACATACGTTATCTCAGGCCTATATATATATATATATATATATATATATATATATATATATGATGGAGAACGTATATATGTAGCTAGCTAGCTTTGACTAATATATATTGATTAGCTAGAATGGTATGTATGTAATGTAGGTGGGAGATGGGGAATCTGATCACTATTGTTGGGAGCGTGCAGAAGATATGACAACCCCTAGGACTGCATACAAGCTTGATCCCAAGAATCCAGGATCGGACCTAGCCGCCGAAACTGCAGCTGCCATGGCTGCTGCTTCTCTAGCATTCCAACCTTATGATTCTGCCTACTCTTATCTCCTCTTAGTCCATGCAAAACAGCTTTTCTCGTTTGCTGATAGATTCAGGGGACTGTATGATGATGCAATCCCAAGTGCCACTCAATTCTACACATCTTCTGGCTATTCGGTTAGTTATTTATTTAGTTAGTTAATTAGTTCATATATATATATATATATATATATATATATATATATATATATATATATATATATATATATATATATATATACTTGAAGAAGAGAAGATCAGATCAGATCAGATCGAAGAATTCAATTCAATTCAATTCATATATGCATGCATATATGTATGTAGGATGAACTGCTATGGGCAGCGGCCTGGCTGTATCGTGCAACAAAGGACGACTACTACCTTAAATATGTAGTCGAAAATGGTGGGTCATTGGGCGGAACTGGATGGGCAGTGAGGGAGTTTTCTTGGGACAACAAATATGCGGGCGTTCAAGTCCTTCTCTCCAAGATTTCATTGCATATGCAGCAGCAGCTGGAGCTCCATAGCGAAGAAACTGCAACAGTACTGAAGCAATATCAGGCGAAAGCAGACTACTTCACCTGTGCTTGCCTGCAGAAGAATGGTAATGACAATAATAATGTAGACCTCACTCCCGCTGGCCTCATCTATGTTCGTGAATGGAACAACATGCAATACGTTTCTTCTGCCGCATTTCTCCTCGCTGTCTACTCTCAATATCTATCTGAGGCTAAAGCTGTTGTAAAATGCCCTCAAGCCCCTCAACTCTATCCTCAACACATTCTCAACTTCGCTAAATCACAGGCTGACTACATTCTGGGTAACAATCCAAAATCCATTAGTTACCTGGTCGGATATGGCGATCACTATCCCGCCCACGTTCACCATAGAGGTGCCTCCATTTCACCCATCACTGTTCTCCGCTCCACAGTTGGATGCGTGGAGGGGTTCGAGAAATGGTACCGCCGCCCTCAACCAAATCCTAATGTCATATACGGTGCTCTTGTCGGCGGTCCAACCAACCAGGATGACTTTACAGATGATCGCTCCAACTATGAACAAACTGAGCCAACATTGTCCGCCGCTGCACCACTCATTGGACTCTTCTCCAAATTGCACTACTCCTACTCTCTCTCTGCACCTGCACCAGCACCAGCACCAGCACCGCCCGCCCCTTATCATCCTACACCATCGCCAAACCCGCCGGTGCAGGCTTCTGATACCAAAGATGTAGTTAAGTTAATGCACTCCATCGCTTCTACATGGACGGTGGGAAAGGAAACCTATTACAAGCACAAGGTTGTGATCAAGAACGTCTCCTTCAAGCCAATCACCGACTTGAAACTCAGGATTGAAAACCTTTCTGGGTCTATATGGGGGCTCAGTCCGTGCCAGCACCTCAACAACACCTACCAGCTTCCCCAATGGTTAAAAACACTCAAACCTGCTTCAGAACTCACTTTCTTTTATATCCAAGGTGGTGCTCAAGCCAAGATTTCCGTTTTAAGCTACCATATCTAATTTACTCCATCTACTCACCCCCATTCTATACTCACCATTTTGCTCAAGTCTCTTGTTTGATTTCTTTAATCAACACAAATCTTTATTGTCATTATTATTATTTTTAAATACTATTCCCTCTGTTATAATGTAGTATCTGTTACATACTTTCTCAATCTGTGATCTCGCAACAGCTACGGGAATAAAAAGAAGCTAATGCAACGTACATTTGCAGATGGAAGTAGCTAGCTGCAAATCAGTTGTTTTTAATTCTTTTATTAATTAGTTTGGACATTAAATAATTAAGCTCGATTGTTAACGTGAGAGGGATTGTCGTTGTTTGTTTCATCGTGCTCATGATTATATTGCATCATGCACACATGCACGCGGCGAATTGAAGGATGAAGAAAAATGTGAGAAACGAGGCTGCAAGGGCAACGGCAGCCGGCGCGGCCTTAAGGGGCGGCGGTTTCTTAGAATGCATCATTTAAACTCTTAAGAAGCGGTTTCTTAGAATGCATCATTTAAATTCTTAAGAAAATATATTTGATGTGAATACCTCGGTAAAAAAAAATTAATATGTTTGGTGTTTGTCTTTTTTTTTTTTTTGAATGCTAAGACCCAATAATGCCTCAACTGAAGTTCGAACTCACAACCTTTCAAATGAAAATCCAATTTAGGTACCATTAAACATTTAAACCATATAATTAATATGTTTGGTGTTATTACTTACAAACAAATATAAAAATTAAATTATTGAAAAATTAATTAAGATGTATGGTCGATTTAATCTTTCTTAAGATTTTTAATTTTTTTTTCTAATATATCCTTGATATATAAAAACATAACAAATAATTGTTATACACACACCTACTTGGATGCAATGAATCAAATTACAACAAGACCAGACATGAAAACTCTATTAGAATTATAGTAAATGATTTTTTTTTTTAAAGAAGAGACATTGCATGCAACACTTTTGAAGATTGTATTTGAGATAGAAAACTAGTTAAGAATATTGACTAAGTACCTGCGTCTTTTTTTGGGATAAACAGTATTGTTATCTTTGTAATAGTAAAAAAAAAGATAAATTTCTAATATAAGAAACTTTTAGTCTAGCACAAAAGAAAAAAAAAAAAAAAAACAGGTAATAAAAATACGTAATTGAATAAATTTAAAAGTTTCGCACTGAGCTTGGAAAAAAAATCTTACTCCCTCTTAGGTAAGATTTACTTTTCTTGATATCATGAAATTAGATTTCTATCGACCCCAAATTTCCCTAAGTAAAAAATTACATAAACATGTCGCATGGGCATCTCAACTGGTCATAGAGGTGAAGTTTGAGAAGAATGACCAGTGATTGAGTCTCACCAGCCACAGTATGGGAGTAACCTCTCAAAGTGAGGGCTCCTTGTGCGCAGTAAGCAAAGATCTAGCCTCTATGATTCAATTGATGTACCATGATTTACATCCTTCCAACTATTTTGTCGGGTCGAGGTGTGAAGGTCCTTAGGGTTGAGATTCAACCTTTTGGAAAAAAAAAAATTACATAAACATATGATTCTGGGTTAGCAGGCATGGCACTACCTTCGATGAGAGTAGTTGTATTCAATATTAATCAAGAGGGGATAACTATTCAATATTATAGCAGGCATGGCACTACCTTCGATGAGAGTAGTTGTATTCAGTATTAGTCAAGAGGAGATAACTATTCAATAATATTAATCAAGAGGAGATAATACAAACGATATATATAATAAGTAGAGCTAGAAACCTAGTCTATTATGTACAAGAATATATAGAGTTTTAGTTTATCATAAATACAAGTCCTAATACTCTCCCTCAAGAGTAAGGTTAATTGATAACCAACAACATGAAACCGTTTTTCTGTCAAAGGCTTTAATTGATAATAACCAACAACATGAGCTGAAACCGTTTGCATGTCAAAGGCTTTAGTAGAGATGAAATTAACTTGTATTTCTTCCTTTGAAATTTTGTCACGAACAAAGTGATAGTCAATCTCGACATGCTTAGTCCGAGCATGAAATATGAGATTAGCACATAAATAAGCGGCACCTACATTATCACACCAAAGTTATGGCGGAGTTGTAAAGGAAATCCGTAACTCACGTAGTAGGTGGGTTTGTGCTTGGCAAAGCTTGTTAATTGCAAAAGACAGATCAGGTTATAAGATACTAAAAAGTCCCAACCAAACTATGATATTGTGTCTCACCCTCTCTGCCGCGCATCACTTTGTTTCGATCAAGCTCACAACCCGCAACTTCTACCTAGTACCTACCTCTTCTTACTCATTCATGAATAATGAGTAATATATATATATATATATATATATATATATATATATATATATATATATATATATATATATATATATATATATATATATATATATATATATATATATATAGGGAAGGGTTCATGGGCGGGTATAGCTTCTCGTGCGGTTGTACGGTTAGATTTGAGTCGTTGATCAAATCTAGATCAACGGCTCAAATCAATGAAAATTAAAAAAAAAAAAAAAAAACGTGTGTCTGGAAGAAAGCCACGCACCTTTAAGTGTTAGATCTTAAGCACAAACTCACGCACATTAAGTACAAAACCCACGCACATTAAGCATAATCTCACACACATTAAACACAAAACCCACGCATTTAAGTATTAACTCACAGAACTCAAGTTTCAACAACTACTGACATTAAGCACAAATTCACGCACATTAAGTACAAAACCAACGCACACCTGCACAATCTCACGCACATTAAGCACAAAACCCACACACTTTAAGTATTAACTCACAGACTTTAAGTTTCAACAATTACTGATATTAATCACTAACCTCACACACATTAAGCACAAACCTACGCAAATTAAGCACAAACTCCACCCACATTAAGAACAAATCTCTAGCACCTTAAACACAAAAACCCACAATTTAAGTTTTACTAACACTCACATTAAGCACAACCCCACGCACATTAAGCACAAAACTCATGCACCTTATGCACAAGACTCACGCATCTTATATACAAAACTCACGCACATCAATCACAGAACCGTTCACATTAATTTTGACCTAGACACAAAAATTACAAAATTGCTACCATATTTTTTTTTTAAATTTTGATAATCCTGGACGTTGATTTAAGCGAGATGAATGGCCCAGATTAAATCGCACAACCGCACCTGAGCACTCTAACCACACCAGAACCTAATTATATATATTTATATATATATATATTGAAAAAACCTATAATATAATATAATATAACATGAATATAAATTGTTCTATTTAATCGCCTAAACTTTGATTTGTTTATGAGTACTTTAGTAAAAATGTAAAATACGCAGCCGGCCACTAGCTAGCTAGCTGTGAAGCATCGATCTCTAAATTTTATTCACCTCCAAATCTCTCATGCATGTGCCAATAACATGTTGCTTCACATAATCACATATGCTGTTATGCACCCATAAGATTACTCTTTGGGATTAGTGCTTTAATTTTTTATTTTTTTTTTTAAAATTGCCTTCACGCAGATATTGGGTGCATATCAAGCAACATATTCAACATGAATTTTTTTCTTTGATTCTTTTAAATAAGGTAAAAGATGACTAAACTTGCTAGTTATATATTAAACATAAAATACCATTTGTACATTTTTATAAGTATTTTGATAACGATTAATGAATAAAATTTATCATTAATGGTCTTAATTAAATAATTATTTTAAAAAATGAAGCATTATAAAGTATATATGAGTGGGCGATGTTGTCGTGGTAATTATAGTAGTTTGATTTTTTGAATGTCCAACCACTTGTGCAGTGCTCCAAATAATGGCACACGGCTGCCAACTACTCCACAGTTTGAGGTGGCATCTTTGTAACAAAATAAAAAAATAAAATGGAATATTATAATTATATAAATACATACTTGTAATTTGATAGCATCACTGTACTAATTCAAAACTTAAGGTCACAGGTTTAAATCACATCCTAATTCATATTATAGATAGAATTATATTGTAGTCATAAAAAAAACAAAAAAAATAAAAAATAAATAAAATAAAATAAAATAAAAAAACACTTAGCAAATATATCTGCAAACATACTTAGCAAATATATGCAACTTTACCAACCCAAACTAATGTCAAAATTTTGACAAACTACTATTGACAATTTCAACACAGCTGACTGAAAATATACATACATGAAATTCTTACTACATTTCAAAACAAGATAAACGCTACTCCGTATTAATAATAAACTATGTATAGTTTTTTATTATTACGATTCCTTGAATTGAGCTCATATAAGTCATCATCAACTACAAAATAAAATGTTAAGTAAATTTCCTGTTACATATTTTTTCTGAATCAATTAATATGCACCGTATTAAAAAATAAAAAAATAAATAAATAAAAAGAGAGCTCTGATATGTTTGGCATGCGTAGTTGAAAAATTAGCTGAAAACTAAAAGTTGAAAAATTAGTAGTTAATAAACTAACTAGGGAAAATGGCACTTTTTCCCCTTAAGTTATATACTTATAGCACTTTTTTCCCCTCAATTATTTAAGTGGCTCTTTTTCCCCCTGAAATGTTAAATCGACATATTTACCCTTAAAATAAATATTTCATTTATTTTTATTCTCCAACAAATTATTACTATAATTTGGTTCAAACCATACAGATACTATAGCAACCGAACCAAAATATTCCAATTACAATTTATAATCAAAACGCGATATTTAGAATTTATTAAAATCGCGAACCGGAATGACCGGTTCATGTTCCGAACTGAAAAAATAAAATACATTTATTGTTGCATTTAGACTATTTTAAAATAAAAAATAAAATTTTAAAATAAAGACGGTTCAAAATCGCTAACTGGATCCGGAACCGCCAATTCACGGTTCATGATCCAGTTTTTTTTTTTTTTTTTTTTTTTTTTTTTTTTTATTCTTAAATTTAATAAATTAAAATCCAAATATTGGGTTCTAGATCTGAATCATAATTGAAAACTTTTAATTCGATTGCTATAGTGTCTGGTTCAGTTCAAATCGAACCGTGATAATCGCTACATATACGCAATAATTTGTTGGAGAAGTAAAAAAATAAATAAAATGTTTACTTTAAGGGTAGAAATGTCAATTTAATATATTTGGGGGAAAAACCACCACTTTTAAAATAATTGAGGGGGCTAATGTACTTACATAAATAATTGAGGGGGAAAAAGTGCTATAAGTATATAACTTAGGGGGAAAAAGTGCCATTTTCCCAACTAACTAATTAAAATTAAAATATTTGATAAAATTAATTATTGAATTAGCTATTAAGTGTAAAAGACATAAATGGATAAAATAAGATATTAAGATTTTGATTAATGAATAGTAGATGATGTCATTTTTGTAAATTAATAAAAAAATAAAATAAAATTAAAAAGTCAGTTTATTTTAAAACATTATTTGGAATAGCATTTCAAAATAAGTTATTACTCCGTATTTTAAACTTTTAATGTTTTCCAAATAGAGCTTATAACTTTATAACTTTTTTTTTCTAAACAAAGATTATAATTATTTGTAGCTTAAAATAAACAATAATAAATTTTAAAATAAGCTTTATTAGACATACCCTAAGCATGAAATATATTGGCCTGGAATGTAGGTGTATACGTAAGATGCATAATATATGCACAAGTGTATGTGGTATGTATTGGGACAACAGACAACAGCAGATGCAGCGAGCAGTACTGGCAATTTGGCAATTAAGGACATCAAATTATCAAAAATACTACTTGAAATTTCAAAATTTACGCTCATCTTATACTCCGGCCCATTAAATGTTTAAATTTTATTGAGACAAAAATTAATAATAGATAAAAACTATGACCCCCTTATTAAGCAATCAAAGTATATCACATATTAAAAAGTATATAAAAAAAATAGAAGTACATGTAAAATTATGCGTAAATTTACCCCTCTCTTGACACAGGAGTTGACCCAATTTTATATATATATATATATATATATATATATATTGAAAGGCAATTATATTATTTATAAACATCGAATTGGGCATCAAATGCATCTCCATATATAATATAAACGTATTTTTCATTTTTTTAATACATTAAATTTATCATCTTACGCTATAAAACACAAAGAGTCTTTATCACATTTGATTGATTGTTTTTTGAGTGTCTTTCATTAACCCCCATGCTTTTAGTAAGAATCGAATCCCCACTCTATAGAGCAAGATTCTAGGGTTATTCTTGAATCATTGAGTTTGTCATTTTTATTTTTCAAATGTTAGTTTAATCTTTTTACTTTTCTGAATTTTGAGATCTAATTCAAATAGTATAGGTAATAATATTAAATGTATCATTTCTCAATGTCTAAGTAATATTTAAAAATAAAACTAATAATCATAATAATTGATGCTAACATTTAAGTTAATTAAAATTCCCTCACCAAAAAAAGTGAATTAAAATTCAAGCAAATTTATCATTAAAATATTAAATGAGAAATTCATTAGTTGGATTTAACTATTGTTTTAACACGTTTCCAAAAATACAAAAAAAAAAATACAAAAAAACAAAAAAAAAATACAAAAAACTATTGTTTTAACACACATATATTTGACTAGTATCTTCTATTGTTCGTGATGTGCAAGAATAGATGTCCATTATATTAAAATATTACATTTTAGATATTTATATTATTGTATAATAAGTAATAACAACAACAACAACAATAATAATAGTAATAATGTAAACCATTTTTATAAATTTATATTTATATTTATATTTAAATAAATAACTTATATAGTACTCCAATATATATATATATATATATATAATGTCGATATATTATTAACAATGAAGAAGATAAGAAAATATATGGTGAATGTATATGCATGGTAACAATAGTTGAAAAAGATAACGGATTATTGTATAGTACAACTTTTATAGCATAATGTATAAAAAAAATAACTGAAAAAACAGACATAAATATTATATCATTCATTCACACTTATCAATTTTTAGATTAGAAAAGAAGTTTTGTAATTATTCATGAAATTGAATTTAAACATTAATATAGTCAAGTGGTGAAATTAACAGGAAGAACATAGGAAAAGACCAAATTTCAAAGGTCGTCGTCTGCAAACTTTTCCTAAATGTAAATGAAAATTATTAGAAGTTTCAAATGTATCATCATTATTTTACACCGACTGATGTTTGGTAGTATATACAAGTGATGGGCCGGGGAAAAAATAAGAAGAAGAAGACATCAACAACCAACTAACTGTTATATATATATCACACTAAATTTTGCAAAATTATTAATTAGTAAAGCTAACAAGTAGCCTCAGCTTAGCTTGCACTGTTCCCTGGCCTTCAAGATTGAGTTTTTAAGTTATGATAGATCCAGCTGGTGGTTGGCACATGTAGTTTAATCATGATTACACATTCAACTATCCCACAACACATAATGCATGTGAGAGGTGCATAGTGTTGATTTATAATCATAGTTTAACTAAAAAATATTACACGTAAAATGATCATATACAATATTTATTCAATTAAAATAAAGTATATAAAATGAATAAGAACAAGACCAAATTTCAAAGTCAGTTGCTTGGTCAATTTCTACAAAATTTCCCTAAATGTAAATGGAAAATGTTTTGAAGTTTCTTATGCATCATGGTATGCATGTGTTTCTTTATTCTCTATTTTCTTAAAAATGCAAAAACTGTTATGTTAAATATATGTTTAATATGTATTAATTTCTTAAAAATAAAGATACTTTAAAAAAAAAAGAAATTAGGTGATCCTAATTTTACCAGATTAATCTTCCTAAGTCCATGATACCGATCCCGGTCTCGGCCCGCCTCTAGAGTCACTGTGAATGTAAATCGCGAGTCACGCAATAATCCAGACCTTCCGACATACTTGAACCATTTTTTTCAAGATTTAGAGAACTTTGCAGTTAGTGGTGGAGGATGTATTATGGAATGGCATGGCCTGTGTCTCTCTATTCCCTACATAAATAAATAAAATGAGATGAACATGCGAATATATTTATTTATATTAAATTTAGTTTTGTGCGAAAATGAGATAAATGGAGTATTGAGAGGGAGGGTTGTTGGAAGTTTGAAGGGTGTATATAAGTTGACTAGCATGGGGCATGGATGATTGGATGGGTAGTTATCGTCCATTATTGCTTCTTTTTTATATTTTCTTATTTCTTTTTTTTTAAAAAAATTTAAAAAATCCAAATTATATTTAATTTTAAAATTTTACAAAATATGAGTAAAATAAACGCATTCACCGGTCACTTTTACAAATTAATGTAGTTTAATTAGTCTTTTTTTTTTTTTTTTTTTTTTTTTTTTGTGACTGAAGAAACTTATAATCAATACCTAATAATGTGTACAAAGTAACTATAGAGAGAATTAGTACGTATTATATGTGAGAGATTTAAATGGGAGATATGTGATGTTTGAGTGAAAAGGGCTCGATCGAGTTTCATAGCAATTGCCATGGAAGCCTCCAGGAATTGCATAGCAAATAGCAATTGCGGGCCAAGTCAAATGGGGACTGCATCAGCCTCTGCCATATTCAACTAAGAATAATATGTGATATGTGCATGTGCTGATGTGCATGCATCATATATCCCTCTCACTAATATAATGCCTATTGGTTTCCGCCTCCATTGTGGATATCTAATTTGTCTCCTACCACTCTAAGTTTCTCTCCCACAAACTACTCCATCTCCATTTTCATTCTATTTTCTAAATGTTTACACTATTTACATATTCATATCTATCTATCTCATTAAATACATCATCTATAATTCATACTAATTTATATTTATTGACTTTTCATCAATATAACTGATTTGTTATACTACATGCTAATGTCATTACATAAAATTTATAAAAAATGATACGGTACAAAATTTGATGCGTACTACAATATATATATATATATATATATATATATATATATATATATATATATATATATATATATATATATATATATATATAATGAACTAGTTAACTAAAATAAATTTAATAAATTACTCATTTATTTTGGAAGACTTGATCAATATAATAATAACATATTTTAGTATAAACATAGATATGTAAATTTACCCTAGAGCAACACTATAACTTTTTAAAATATATATATATTTTTCATGTTCTTTGTTTTTTAATTAAATGTGACAACCATTTTTTGAGGTCATCTTTGTGCACTTGCAAAAGTTCTCGTGACTCTATTTAATAATGATTAACTATTAACTAATGGTAAAATTTACCACATTATATTGTATTTTACTATATTTTAGAAATAAAAATAAAGTGCGGTATCGTCAATTTTTTCATCTTTTAATATTGGGACGTCAAAATATTTACTAGTACATATATGTATAAAGTATTTATGACCATATATGAAGTGATTATTAATTAACCCTGTAATTGTTATATACCATATATGGACCAGTATCCATATTGTGGACCCTAATTTAAAAATTATGTATTCAGAATTATTAAGTCATGTCAATAAAATAATAAATAAAAATTGTGAAAAATACGTAATTTTAATTACCTATTAAGGGAGTTGAAGAACTTGAAAGTTTGTGTGATCAAGAAATTTCTTGAAGAATCAGTTGAGCTGCACTCTGCGATCTGCCCAATTTATTAGGGTACTGATACATAGTTTATAGGGCTTCGAATTGTCAAATTGCGAAATTGGAAATATCTTTAAGAGTTTTTTCCACTTTTGGTCCCTTGACTTTACTTGTGCTGACAAATGTGATTCATGACTTTTATTTCAGACAAAATTAGTGCCTAACTTCAATTTCATTTCCATATTTGGTCCCATCCGACCAAGAATCTGGCCAACCCACCGGAAATTTACACATCTCTTGTTTTTCTAAGGGTAAATTAATATTTTCTTGCCATGTAAAATAATAAAAGATATATTTAATTGCTTCATTGTTGTCTTTGCTCGGCGGCGGCCTCTGAGCTTTGAACTTTTTGCAGAACGTCGTGTGGCTGTTCAGAGCCTCTTCACTGCCAATATGTTGCTCCGACCTCGCGCACAACCCGCATATCCACCGCCCTTGGTTCCGCTCTCGGACCTTCACTACGTACACCTCTGTGCACTCTTCCGTCAGTCCGCAGCACTCGCATTACGCGAACAACATCACTTCGTTCATCTTCGCCGCCGTCGCTGTCGTCGCCGCTCCGTTTCCCTACGTTGTCGCCTCCTTCCTCATCATCATCGTCTTCGCAGCCATTCTCGGTGAATTCCAAATCCAAACCGCTCTTTCGAAATTTACGCACTGCATAAGAGCACAGTGTATTCAAAAATCAAACACAAAATCAGAATCCTCTGATAAATTCCATGAATCAAATATATATCCCGTAAACCTACACTATAAACTTCTCAAATCTACATGCAAGTTTATACTATATCTACAAAATTACATTATACATACATTTAACAGACAATCTGGAGAGAGTTTGCAGCAACGATCCTGGTTTTCTGTTTGAAAATTATCTTCTTTTTTTTTTCTCCCACTCGCCTTCTTCTTCAACAATCTCGCCGTCGATGATCAGGAGCTTGAAGATCATATACATTTCAGAGAGCCATGTATGGCTTCTCGCGATGACTCTACTCCACTGAACAAAGCTTTTTTCTATCACCATCGTCGAGCAGACGCAAATATCAGTTAGCAGAGA
The DNA here is from genome assembly GCF_001879475.1 of Ipomoea nil. Lineage (NCBI taxonomy): Eukaryota > Viridiplantae > Streptophyta > Magnoliopsida > Solanales > Convolvulaceae > Ipomoea > Ipomoea nil. The sequence continues at coordinate 140,547 of NW_017617471.1, forward strand.
AGCTTCGGGAAGAAACTGGCAGTGACATTGATTTATAGGATGAGGATGGAGGTATAAATAAATAATAATAATAGGAAGCAACTTTAATTTGACGAGAATGAAGCAATTAACAATTTCTTAGTTTTTACTACATATTATTTTACAAGGGCAAGAAAAGACTAATTTACCCTTAGAAAAACAAGAGATGTGCAAATTTCCGGTGTGTTGGCCGAATTCTTGGTTGGATGGGACCAAATGTGGAAAAGAAATTGAAGTTAGGCACTAATTTTGTCTGAAATAAAAGTCATGAATCACATTTGTCAGCGCAAGTAAAGTCAAGGGACCAAAAGTGGAAAAAAATCATATCTTTAATTCCTTATACTCTGAACATGCTATTGCCTAATTGGGATTTGAGAATTTGTTAATTGAGATTTCGGATTAGGAAATTTAATTGCCCGAATTGCAGTTTTGGTAATGTCCTTATAGTCTGACCTAATTGTCCTTATATATATATATAACTTTTGTTAGGTTTTTAAAGCAATTTGGGCTCAATTTTCTTTTTATAAAATAAATAATATATATACATATAGTTTTATTTTTAAAATATGGGGCCTCCAAAAATTGGGGGCCCTATGCAATCGCTCATGTTAGACATGCTCAGAACCGGTCCTGCCTGTAAACACATATTATGTTGTTAAAATATTATGTATATACGTTAACAATTTATGTGTTTGTAGTTAACATATATATTATGTGCTTTTAAATATATCAACTACGAATACATAATCTAAAAATTATTTAGACCAGAATCTACAATGTAAAGTAGACACACTAGTCAACGGTATAAATTGCCCTACCTTACCTTGCCAACCCATTCATGCCTTTCCATTATAGTAAAGTTATTTTAACAACTACTCGTTATAAAAATAATATGTTACCAAAAATAAAAATAATACCATAGTAGTAGAGATGCAAATCCATATATATTATATAATATATGTTGCATGTGATGCCCACGTAAGGAAATCTGAGCCCTGAAATCCATATAAAATGAAGGGCTACGATTAAACAGCCACCAACCCCCAATTGGTCCGTCTGCTACCAATCTCCTTCTTCTCTCCCTCTACACCTACCTACCAAAAATTGCACCCATTCTTAGTATCTATTTATACCACACAGACACGCATTAGCTACCACAACCAAATTAACACATTTCTCAATAAAATTCTTTATTCGTCCCTTCCCGTCCCCCACGCCCAATAACTAATATGGACTCAGTGAAGCTGCAGAATAATGGCCACCAAAATGGCTTCTGCGTCAAGGTTGATCCTTTGAACTGGGAGGTGGCTGCCGACTCATTGAGGGGGAGCCACCTGGATGAAGTGAAACGCATGGTGGCCGAGTTTAGGAAGCCGGCGGTGAAGCTCGGCGGAGAGACGCTCACGGTGGCTCAGGTGGCAGCTATCGCCTCCCGCGACAATGCCGTCACGGTGGAGCTCTCCGAGGAGTCCCGCGCCGGCGTTAAGGCCAGCAGTGATTGGGTGATGGATAGCATGAACAAAGGGACTGATAGCTACGGCGTCACCACCGGCTTCGGCGCCACCTCTCACCGTAGAACCAAACAAGGTGGCGCTCTTCAGAAGGAGCTCATTAGGTAAAACCACAAAACTAACATCTATCTAACTTTCCTTTTCATTGTTTTGTTTATTTTATGTAAAAATGCCATTTTTATACACATATATGCTTAACTTGCATACACTATTTTTGGAAAAAGATTTTTTGGGTTGAGTTTTCTTCCCTTTTGTAGACCCACACAAAGATTTATTATTTCCACAACTTGTTCGTAATCTTTCCAAGACATAGGAATTAGCGTCACAAGATTGTCCTAATAATATGTATTATAGAGAGTAAAGACAAGCACAGTAACTTTACATCGGAAGGTGATTTTTTTTTTTTTTTTTTTTTTTTTGGTACAGAGTACTAGTTAACAATAACCAATAGGTAATACTAATATTAATTTGAAATTATTTTATTTTATTCCAAAAGTTAAATATAAATGTATTTAGATTTACAGTGAAAATTTAGTCAAACTAACCAATAAACAATTAAATTGAAGAAACACAATAGGACCAACTGCTAACTATTTTGAGTATGAAATCTTTTGTACCACATAATAATTAAATTTAAAACACTTAGCTTGTATTAAAAGAGATGGTAAATATTAGGTGGAAACTAAGAAGTGGTTATTTAGGTACAACAATTAATGGAATTATTGTATAGCAAGTGTTTATGGTTGGGACTTAGAAGTCAGCAGTGCAGTCCCCCATAGTGAATAAAGTAGTTAATTATTTTGTTTCATAATTATGATGTGACAAATAATATGTAAGTACATTTCAATTTATAAAAAGAGTTAAATTTCGTTACATGTACTCTTAATTTGATGGACACTGATAAACCATTTTGTTTTCAAGGGTCCTAGATTGAAAAAAGTGTTTACAAGTTTTTGAGTGTGAAAATAAAACTCAAAATTAGAGAATCTCATCATATTTGTTACCATAAAATTAAGATCACAAAAATATACAGTACTTCCTAGCAGTTTGATGATTTGATTTAGTGTAGTATTGACTGGAATTATATTTGCAGGTTTTTGAATGCTGGAATATTCGGCAATGGAACAGAATCATGTCACACTCTTCCCCATTCAGCAACAAGAGCCGCCATGCTTGTCAGAATCAACACCCTTCTTCAAGGATACTCTGGCATTAGATTTGAAATCTTGGAAGCAATCACTAAATTGCTGAACCACAACATTACCCCCTGCCTGCCCCTCCGTGGCACAATCACTGCCTCCGGTGACCTTGTCCCGTTATCCTACATTGCTGGCTTGATCACCGGCCGCCCCAACTCCAAGGCCGTCGGACCCAACGGGGAGACCCTCAACGCAGAGGAAGCTCTGCGGTTAGCCGGAGTGAACGGAGGATTTTTCGAGTTGCAGCCCAAGGAAGGACTTGCCCTCGTTAATGGGACCGCCGTTGGTTCTGGCATGGCCTCTATGGTTCTTTTCGAGGCTAACGTTCTTGCAGTGCTGTCTGAGGTTCTGTCGGCTATTTTTGCTGAAGTCATGAACGGGAAACCAGAATTTACCGACCATTTGACGCATAAGTTGAAGCATCACCCCGGGCAGATTGAAGCTGCTGCTATTATGGAACATATTTTGGACGGCAGCTCTTACGTGAAGGCGGCTCAGAAGATGCACGAAATGGATCCTTTGCAGAAACCCAAACAGGATCGCTATGCCCTCCGCACTTCGCCGCAATGGCTCGGCCCTCAGATTGAAGTCATTCGTGCTGCAACCAAAATGATTGAGAGGGAGATCAACTCTGTCAACGACAACCCTCTCATAGATGTTGCCAGAAGCAAGGCCTTGCACGGTGGCAACTTCCAGGGTACACCAATCGGTGTGTCTATGGACAACTCAAGATTAGCCCTTGCATCTATCGGCAAGTTGTTGTTTGCCCAGTTCTCTGAGCTTGTGAACGACTATTACAACAATGGGTTGCCTTCTAATCTCACAGCAGGGAGGAATCCAAGCTTGGATTATGGTTTCAAGGGCGCTGAAATCGCCATGGCTTCTTACTGCTCCGAGCTGCAATTCTTGGCTAATCCGGTTACTAACCATGTCCAGAGTGCTGAGCAGCACAACCAGGATGTGAACTCCTTGGGTTTGATCTCAGCTAGGAAGACTGCTGAAGCTGTGGACGTGTTGAAACTCATGTCATCCACTTATCTCGTGGCGCTTTGCCAAGCTATTGACTTGAGGTTCTTGGAGGAGAACTTGAGGAATGCTGTGAAGAATGCAGTTACACAGGTAGCTAAGAGGACTCTCACTATGGGTGCTAATGGAGAACTTCATCCCGCAAGGTTTTGCGAGAAAGACTTGCTCCGAGTGGTGGACCGCGAATATGTCTTTGCATATGCCGATGATCCCTGCAGTGCTAACTACCCACTGATGCAGAAACTCCGCCAAGCCCTGGTTGATCACGCCTTGCAGAACGGGGAAAGTGAGAAGAACACCGGCACTTCAATTTTCCTAAAGGTTGCAGCTTTTGAAGATGAATTGAAGGCTGTTCTGCCAAAAGAAGTTGAGGCTGCAAGGATCGCTGTAGAGAGTGGGAACCCGGCTATTCCAAACAGGATTAAGGAGTGCAGGTCTTACCCATTGTACAAGTTTGTTCGTGAAGGCCTGGGCACCGAGTTGCTGACCGGAGAGAAGGTCCGGTCACCGGGCGAAGAGTGTGACAAGGTGTTCACAGCTATGTGTGAGGGAAGTATCATAGATCCTTTGCTGGAATGTCTTAAGAGCTGGGATGGTGCTCCTCTTCCTATCTGTTAATTTATTTCAATTCATTGCTTATTTTCAATGTAATATATACATTTTATTTTATTTTTCTGGAGTTATGCTACTTGGACATGTTTTGGCTTTTGGTAAAATCCAGTTGTAATCTTTTCTGGAATGCTTCTCTCTGTAGGGATGTAGCTACATGTGCTTTTCTGTTCAGTAAAAGATAAATGAGTAGGCACTGTTGTGGAATAATCTGGAGATGAATGTTCTCTCATATTTACCATTCCGATTGCCATGTTTTCAGGCAAACAGACCATTCCCACATTTGCAGAGGTTGAAACACCACTTAAAGAATGCTTGCATCTGCAAAAGTTTGTGGTTGGCCAGCAAAACATTCCAAAATACTGAAAGATCATTCGTCTATATATGTCAAAGCAAAAGGACCCTTTGGTCTGCCTAAACTAACTCTTTTAGATGGTTTGATCATCCAATGACCCTACAAGTTGATACTGTCTGCGACTGATCTCAAAATAGCTGCAGTTGGTCTCAAGTGTCTTAGATGTGGAGCGGGGGCTCTGATTTCACAGCCTACTTGAAGGCTCCCCGAGAAACTCGTAGCTGTAATACAAGAAAATGGTCTGGGATAATATGATGTTGGTGTTACCAATTGTTCTGGCAGTGTTGAAGTCGCACATGGAGCATCTGTTCCCTGGCTGGCCAAAAGTAGTTCTGGTTGCAGGTTTGCAAATGACTCTATAGTGGCAGCCAATTCAGGATTTGGAGATGTTGCCCCAACCGCTGGCGAACTTACTGGTGTTACTTGAGGAGAAGTTTGAGGACCTGCAGATAACTCTGACATGACTGATAATAGAGGATTTTGCCCGCTAAATTGCAAGGATACTGACGATAATGGATGACCAGCTGTTTGAGGAACCACAGATTGTAACTCGGGCTGTAATATAGGATTACCAAACAATGTCCCACTCCTTGGCAAGCCCACAGATGATATTTGCAGATTGGCAGTATGCTGAACAGCTGATGGGTGATTCGTTGCATGATCCGAATTCACATGTTTTGGATTTGTAGTAGGAGCCCTCATTATATCTGATGATGGATTCAATGGTGAATCAATAACTGGTTGGCTTGCCAATGATTCTGTAGGAACTGCAATAGTTTGTTGAAAACAGAGTTGATATATCTGGTTAATGAAAGTAGATCCGCAGAGTAAATAATTAAATTCGTCAATAGTTCAGATTAGAATTAAAAAAAAAAAAAAAAAAAAAAAAAAACTGATTTAAAAAGCACAATGTTATATTTAGTTTCTTCAAATACGCTGTGCATTGCAATAATGAGATAATATAATCTATTTTGCGCACCTTTCTCTATCTCTTGTGAATTAGCTGTATCATTAGCATTTCTCTTCTCAATCATGAATTCAGCTAATAACTTGTTTAAATGTACCCTGTCATAACATCCATTACACTCCTTTAGCTTTTGTACAATTTCCATCTCCACATTTTGAAGCAGCAAGTCATACTTCTTCCTTATCTCCAGTAACTCTTTCTCAAACTCAGATCTCAGAAACAATTTCTACAAAACATATTCCTTAATACAATCAGTAACACTTTCCTCTTGGAAGATGACAAAAGAACATGATAAAGAAAAAGGGGGGAAAATTGTAAATGTAGACTTACCAAATCTTCATGCAATTTCATAGTTTGCTCTCTCTCTTTCTGTATCTTATCCATTTCTCTTTGAAGAGGGTCTAAGAAATGTGACTGTGGAACGTCAGCTATGCCTGAGGACTCAATAGGATTATTATTTCCAAAATCTTCTTGATTGTTTATGCTTCTTGGGGTAGTACCATTTGTCTCCATTCCATCTGCTTGCACAGCTGAGAGGGGTATTGATAAATTTCCTGCAGATTGTTGGACTGAAGAAGCCAGTGGTTGATTTGAATCTTCTAGGGGAAATGACTTTGGAGCTTGGAACTGACAAGAATGTGCATCTACACAATTTATTTGATCTTGTTCATTGTTTGTGATTGTCGTTTTAGTACCAGTAACATTTGCTTCAATTCCATCTGCTTGGAACTGACAAGAATCTGGAACTGTAACAGCATTTGCTTTCTGTATCCCTGCTTCATCCCTTTCGGAAGATTCATGCAAGCCATCCAGTAAACAATGTTGTTTTCTAACCCTCTGGGAGGGGTTAGACAAATATTTCCTCCTTGAGTGCCTCCCTTCTAACAAATTCATCCAGAACAAGGATGCATGTTCATTATCAAGTAATCCTGATATGATGGAGGAATCTTCCCTCGACTGCATTTCCAATTCACCAGGTAAAGTTATATTTTGAGGGTAGGCTCCTGCATTCTGCTGCACTTTCAAAATCCTGAAGCAGTTAGCAGAGCCACTGTTCTCACTGCTGCTGGGCAATAGGTTTAACAACTCAGAAAATACATCATCCAGAAGAGCTTTGGATGAAATATTGTGATGACAATCATCGTGCTTGTTGAATAGATAGGAGGCACCCCAAGCCAACAGTTCATGGCAAGTTGTCTGCTTTAATCTTTTGATGTTACTGTCAACACTTAAACCTCTCTTTGCAAGAATTAGTGTTTTTTCTTCTATAGTACAAGATGAATATAAACGAAAGACCTTCAACTGCTCAAATTTTGAATCAATGGTCATCTTCTGCAATGCTCTAAAATCATTCATTGGGTCCCAGTCACTGTCAAATAGAACCACAGTATCTATAGCTGAAAGCTTGATGCTAGGAACACAAGCTCTTGTTTCCATCAAAATGACAAATTTTCCGCTTTCTTTATTGTTGAACTTGTTCAGTATAGTTCGCCTCATTGGAGCAGAAACATTCCCACAAATGCGTGCATGAGAGTCTATTCCAAATTTTAGATGAATGAAGTCATCCAAAATGTCTCCAATAGAAATCCCCCCAGATGCAGCAAAGGACTGACAGGTGAAAAGCAATCCATCTTTCTATTAATATCCATCAAATAAATGAAAAGAACTGGTGATTAAGTAAAAAGTAAAGTGCATAATTTCCAATTTATTCTACTTCAAAAATATCATCTTGTAATGAGCTGTATGATATCTGAGGGTGGTCCAACAAAACAGTAAGATGGAATACTGGAACAGCTTCATATAAGCATAGTAAAGCAAAAAACTATGGATGTAATGAAATCTGGAAGGTTGATAGGGTTTGTAAATAATCAAAGGCACATGAGGAAGTAGAAGAAATGAAAGAGACTCTGAGAATTTATCCTCTGCTGGGCCTACCCTCAATATATTCCTGCTGCAAATCCAAGGGAATACCCATACATTTTCTACTCTAAGATGCTGTATTTTGAGAATAGAGATTACATTTTAAAATAAGGAAATAAATCAACTATAAGTATTAGAAATAAGAACAGGGATTGGAGGGAAAAGTAAACAAAGAGTTGAACCTTACCTGATAAAGAATTAGGACTCTTAGCCCTCGTTTCCTAATCTCGAAAAGGATCCTATTGAGGAGTTGTAATTTTCCACTAAGTTCAATCTCAACATCTAACTGATCATCTGCTGGAATGCCTTCTACCATGGATTTCCGCAGAGTACAATCTACCAGGTATGGGTGATCACAGCACTAGATGGTACAGAAAGTAAATTCCAGTTAGGAAGTTAGTGATATCAACTGTATTGCAGCAACTAGAAACCTTCAACTTAGTTGTTGAAAATTACTGAAAAACAGAACAGATGCACTCAAAAGTTTACTGGATCAAAAAGATGCACCAAAAGTTGGACAAACCTTTCTAGTTGACATTAGTAAGTCATGAAGGGAGCACTTCAAACTAGAGCAAAGCAAAGGTGAATTTGATAAAAGGCAATCACAATATTGTTCAGTTTGTACATCTGAGAGCCTGACCGGGACCCAGTACTCAACAAATTTGGACATGGAGGACTTGCACTCATATGCAATATACTTTGTGAACCGTTCTTTGAACTTGATATCTTCTGTGTAAGCTCCGCTCTCTGGGAAATCACTATTGGCATCTTCATATTCTGAATCAAGTAAAGAGAGAAATTTGCGGTAACTGAACCTTCTATCCTGATTAATTTAGGTAGCTTTCATTAGTTGTGAACATGTTAGAATATGGGAACTGATTAACAATTGGCGTATATTTACCTCTATTTGACGGAAAAGAAGCAGTTTCTTGTCAGTAGCAAGCACTTTGATGTGTTCAAAATAATTTCGCACAGAAGACGACTGTTGGCTAGTATCTATGATTATTGCTTCCCAACTTATAGATTTAAGCATTTCAATGTCCTGCAGAACGAGTGGAGAAATGTCAATGACTTTGAGTTTCTTGTTAAAATATTATTCAAATAATTCTTTCACAGAATCATAGTATTTGTGTTTCATTCAACCAGAAAGCACAATCTTAAGGAATTGCAGTGACAACTAATGGAACATCTTGATCAATAGTCAATACTATATAACTTAGGATGCTCAAGTGATAAATTAGTCATCTATCAGATGGAAAGGGGAAAAAAATTGAAGGATATAGCAACAAATGGGAAAAATTACCTCAACAACTGCATTACAATGTGAGATAAGAACTTGGAACATAATGGCACCTTGCACATTATAAAACTCAAGAGTCCTAATGACAGCACGGACGTCTTCATTCCCTTTGTATACAAGTGCATTGATAGACGATGCACAACGTGAGAACTCGTCTTCCCAATATGAGAGTGCAGGGCGAGTAGTGATTATCAAAAATGGCCGTCTCATATCTCTTGCAAAAGATGATATTAAAAGCACTATCTTCAGAATACGTTCCTGAAAATTCCAAACATTCAACTTCTTACTTCGAGTACAGCTTTGATAATACCCTTATCAGTTTATCAATTCAGGTAACAGGTCACACATATCAGGGCAAGGGGCAAAATTATATCGTGGACATGAAAACTGGACAAGGAACATTAATTAGTTAACCTGGCTGTCAATCACAACTGCATTTTCGCTAGTGCGCCAATATTTTAGAAGTTTGTTCACATAAATGAGATGATTGCTGTGCACTTGAGCTGTAAATTCAAATGGGAATGTCAATAGCTCAGGAAGAGGACTTCTACTTCCCTGCAGTAACATCAGAAAGAGACAATCATCCAGGTGCTAGTAAAAATATGCATGACAAATATCAGTAACTATTAGCTAGTATATAACCTTGCTAGTTTGTCTTTTCTACTCTGACTTTTTTGGGAATTGATTGGGGAAATAATATTTTATCACAACAAAGTTTCCCCATCTTATATACTCTTATATCATTCAACATTGAAAAACTTAGTAGTGCTTCATTCATTTTACTGCAATGGCAACTAATGTGCCATGCAACCTCCAATTTTAGTTCATGCATACAGTTATGATGGCATTAATTGAAAGACACTAGCAACAACATGAAACCAGGATTTTAGAAGCCTGCTGTCAACAAAGATATAATTAATCTTCATTGTATTGGTTTAATAGTTAGAAGTACCTTATCCTTATCATTCTTGGAAGGGTGCACCTCTGGGTTTGCCTTTTTATGATGACTTTCATAGTCACTGATCATTTTTAATGCCTTGGAGGAATTTAAACATGGAGCAGTGTCTAATTCCCAAGTAGCTTGATCATAATCAAGGCCTGTCCATTTCACAAGCCACTCATAACGGCAATTGGAACCATTATCATTATGCCCCAGAGAATCTGTTTCACTGGACTCCGGTAGTAACAACAACCTTTTCTCAAGCAAACGATGAGGCATAGTCCAATCTGTTTTCCAACTCACATTCTGAAGAAAGCATCTTAAAAATGTTAATGATCAATAAGCCCATAAAAGGAAAAAAAAATGAAAAATATATTAACACCTTTATCAATATCACCTTATTGTGTTTGTTAAATCTTGCAAGCAGTGTTGAAGCCTCTAGAGTCAATTCTGCCTCTGGAATCCAGCGGTTATGAATATGAGCAAGGCCTTTGTACTTTACCAAATATTCCTTCTGTATTTGCTTCTGTTTATGCATCACTAACACCAGGTCCCAAAGTTACAGTTACAACAATGCACTGTTAATATGTTTACAAAAAAATGCAAAACCAACTCACATGAAATAGAATAATATGCAGATGGCCAATACCTTCATTTTCACAATCAGCTCCTCTAGAATCCAAAATAGACTCTACTCCTTCAGACACAGCATGAACACCTAATTCCATCTTCTTTTTGACACACCAAATACAGTACCATGCTCCAAGAGGGAAATATGTTAGTGGGGGGTCTACACAAGGGAGATGGAACTTCCTCCCACATCCTTTTCCAGCACAGCATCTGGACAAAATAGTACATTAGTACCATGCTTTGACTAGCAGTAACACCACTGGACAAAATAGTACATTAGTACCCATACTCTTTGGATGTTAAAACATAAATGCATAAATGGAAGATAGCAGTGGAGTAACATCTCAAATAACAGATGAAATGAATTGAGTAAGGTCAATGAGTGAACATCATTTGTCATGAACCATGGAGGGGGCATTTAGTTATATTCCTAGCATGTGTAATATTGTTTCCTTTTACTACTAGGACTTATAATAGTTAGTGGCTAGGCCTATGGAACCATCTCAGATAAGACTGCTTTCTTATTTAGGGTTTCATCCCTGTATGTCGGCCGTGTGTAAATGACCTTGCTCTAGCCTCTAGGACATAAATGTACCACAACCCTAACATGTTTAGGCTTGCCTATCTTTTATTTCAGGCTGCTTCAACCAGTTTTAGTATATTATCAACTAAATGTAAGGAAGAAAAATAGCTAGTAACTTGCAATGGAGAATGAATGCAACCCAGTACTTAGAAAGGGTAAAAATATCATTATTATTTTTTAAATACAAGATAGTAAGGTACTCACAATAGCTTTCCCCCTTTAGAGCATATCAGACATTTGCTATGCTCACTTCCAATCTCATTATCCTGTTTGGAATTTATGTACTGCACATCACAAGCCTCTGGATTTGTAAGCTTCAAGTCAAGGTCAGGCAATGATTTTGTATTGATTTTATCCTGTGTGTAGCAAGAAATAGTGACAATTTACTTCAATGTGTTCAATTGTTCATAAATAACAGACCATATAAAAGATGCTCAAGACACCAATCAAATTTCCCTCTCAAAGGTCTTTACATCTTTTTCTCTCTTGTTGTCATTATCTTTCTTTGAGAAGAGGAAGGGGTAGGGAACTGAGTGAAGTTAAGTACTCATGGGTCAGAGACTAAGAACAAGTTAAGTACAAGAAATGATGTTCATGAAAATAATTGAAGCAGGAAGAGAGACACCAAATAGGTAGGTAATTACTTGTAAATTGCAGGTAGAGGTACATTCTTGTAGGGAATCATCCAACCTGTGAGCAGATAAACACTAACTGAGCTTCCAGGTTTCAAACAGAAATATAGAACAGATAGCTAGGAATAAGGTAGTAACTTAATAGAACAGAATACCTTTCTTCTTTGGAATTTGAACAGGAGCTTTCTGCAACTCTCATGTTGGTTACACTGGGTTCATTAGTTCCACTGACAGAGCAACCACTTTCAGACAGCCTATCCTGCTTTCCGTGTGCATGATCTGCTGATAGTATATGCAAGTTATGCAGCTTAGAAAGAATTTGGTGTCTCCACGATAAAATATGAATTGCTATGATTCAGTTTAGACGGCTTAACATCATATCATATGTGTCTAAATTATGGTAGCAGCTAAGATCTGTCACATACATTACAGAACAGGATAGTTTAATTTCAAATTAACAATAATGTATAGTGATAAGAGTTTACCTATGGCCTTCACTCTCTTAACCCGTGATACTAGAAGTTTCTTAAATTCTCGTCCACTCAGCTTCCTCTTTCTTGAAACTACATGCACAATTCCATCATTTCCATGGTCCTCTTTTTCATGATACTTTGGAGAACCCAATTGTGAATTCATATCACTCAAACTTTCAATCCCTCCCCTTCAATGAAGGGAATAATTGTCACGATTTACACAAGATGCACAACGCAATGTCTTGTTAAAGTGACCAAAAAAACACTGCAGTCACATTTACAGTCAAGATGTCAATGCACTGGTAGACAACTAATAGGCAAAATATCAGCCCCCCTCCATGAGTTCAACTCACAAACCATTGTGTGTGTTTATGTCGAATTGGTAATAACAATAGAAGAGGTTGTTTTTGTGAAAAGAAAAAAAAAAAAAAAGCAATGATATAAATCATTTATAAGATCTAAAACAAAGTTTTTCAGGTCATACCACTTTACCTAAGTCTTAGAAATTTCTTATCTCACAACACAATCTCTTTTATTATTATTACCAATTCAATGCATATTTATAAATACATTGCACACCAAAGCAACATAAAGAGGGGGTAAACAAAGACACACATAAAATTTCTGCAAAATCACAGCCTATTTAAACAGAGGCAGCTGAGGGTTTGTATACACATTTTGTTTTTACTTTTTCTTTGTTGTTGATCACAAACACGACTAGCCTAAAAAAAATTGTTAAATAGCAAGGGAAAGGATGCTATAACCAAAGCAAAAAGTATTATATATGTCCACAAGTAATGCTCATGGTAGTATGGGAGACATGGGTGATTTTGGAGCTTTACATTCATAAACTCCATGTCTCCCTCCTCAACCATTTTTGTAAAGCCCGTTAGCTTCCCATAGCTCTTAGCTTTCGAGCTAGGAGGCCGAACAGGAGGTTGGAAATTAGAGCTACAATGCAGAAAGCTTTACAAGGTTACCTTCATACGCTTGAGAAATCGCAGAGAGAGTGAGATGTACTTCCTCCGCCCCTGGTTAAATGGCTTTTCTCAACCAACCAAAAAAAAAAAAAAAAAAAAAAAAAAAAAAAAAAAAAAAAAACAGAAACAGAGAGGCAAGCAGTAGGAGCGGGGGGGATGGGGTTAAGGCGTTGAGGGGGCTGGGCATGCAGGAAATGCCATTAAATCATTAATGCAATGGCAGTTTTATTCGTCGTACAGAATCGTCAGTCTCTACTGTGTGCCCGAGGACTGTTGGGAAGAAAGGTGGGAAGGAAATGCCAACGCAGTATCGTCTCTGCAAGTGTACGAGACAGCTCAGGAAAGCATGGGAAAGAATAGCTAAAAATAAATTTAAATGGTGTAATATTTTGATTGACTTTTTTGGTTAGCATGAATTGCAATTTAATTACAATGAAATTCAACAAAAGTAAAAATGACAGTGTTTGATTGGAGCAATTCCCTGAATTCAATAAATTGTACTCCGTAATTCATACATCCCCATATATATAAATCAATTGACGATAGTGTTGTTACATTTTACTATGCACTCCTACAGCACATGTGTGTCCATGGCCGGATTTTAGAACGTGCAAGAAGAGCAACAATACAGTGCCTCAATTTATAGAGGGTTAATATTTATTTTTGACCTAGCTGTTTAAGAAATAAAAAATCTATAATTAATCCTAAAACTATTATTTTTTATCTCAAATCCCTTCTCTCTCCTAATAATTAGGACCTAATTAATTGAGTATGACAATTTCCCCAACAGCACTGATGTCTCAAGTCCTGAATCTGCAGAGATAACTAGAGACATATACCATTCACCACCAATACTGCATGAGAAATTGATCCAACAACACCCTTCATCTCCCCTTCCATAAACTCATTACTATCGTCATATTCAATCTCCACAAATTACAATATATGACAATAATCACTGCTAATGCATCAAACACAATAATAGATTATTGGCACTAAGAAATCCACCCCGTGACCAATGTAATTTATGTTGCAGCTGTTACATCGGACACCGCCGCTCCGGTAGAGATCACCTGGCAAATCATTGTCAGGGCTCGGGGCTATTGGTACGTATGCTACTTTTAGTTGCCCTAGCTTTAATTTAAATTGGAAGTGAATTGAAGTAGGAATTGTGATTTTTGCATTCAACTGGTGTTACACCCGTTCATACTTATTATATTTGAAGTAAAAATCATATATCACATTATTGATTTTAAAAATTGGGCTTATACTTTTGGTGGACCTCATTTATTTATAAGGACATCCTCAATGGTGGGAGTTTTGGTGCGGTATTTTAGGAGTTTTTGTAGGTATGATTAGGAAAGAGAAAATGAGAGAAGGATGTTAAAAAAAATCAAAACAAAAAACAAGATGTCAGTACCGTTGGGCGCGAATGTGCAGCTCACTCTCTCCTTCTCTGCTTGCTTCTTTTCTTTGTGGGACCCACACAAACCAACTCTCCCTCTCTCTCCTCTCTCCTCTCTCCTCCACTTCGTACCTTTTTTCTCTCAAAATCTGTGCACAACCCCTTAATGGGGATGTCTTAAGAATGAGGCCACAAAAATTCAAAAATCAACCCCATATGTGTCTAAAAAACTTTAAAACTTATGACATAATGCCGAAAAAAAAAAAAAAAAAGGAATAAGAATCACAATTAAACTAATAACTTTTAGAGACAATAATTATTATTCACCCAGATAGTAACAATTTTCTACTTCTCTTGCTAGTTGCTACAAATTGCATTCTTGACCATGGGAAGGTATATATCTTAATAATAATAATAATAATAATCCCATCAAACTTTTAAACATATTGAGATGTTAATAAGTGCATTATAATGCTACCTAATGAATTCCTGAGACACCTTAATTATCATTTCATTATCCTATCGGATTGAGGTGTGGAGCTCTTTTGTGGGCAAATGAGTTAGAATTTAAATTTTTATTTTTTGGTTTAAATGCTGGCAAACCTTTAATTTAGATGTGGCAGTTAGGATTCGCTCAACTAGATGCCGTAAGTTCCGTAACAAAGAAAGTAGGCTTAAGTTGCATGGTCACGTTGATCATGCGTGGATAAACAGAAATAATATATATACTAGCTAGCTCCGCACTCCGCCCGCAGTCCAATATAAACAATTCAAAGACGCTTCATCTTCATTCGCAAATCACTCATTCGAAGCTCTGAAGTTTTGCCGCAGTTGCTGCAAATTCGTGGGAGTATGGAGTGCGAGGGAATCTGGAAAATAACAAGCACAAGTGTGATACTCACAGTATTCTTACGTGAAAAAGTCTAATTACTATACAATTCAATATGCCTTATATAGGGGTAGGGGTGCAAACTCATTTTCCAAATCATTATGAGACGCTATTTAAAGCTGGTAGGATATATCCTGACCACCCTAAAATGTTCTCCGTACTGGTTTAGTGTGAGCTCTTTAACCCGAGCATCGTTTGGTCGGTCGCATTTATGTTGCGTCCCTGCTTGAGGGCGGTCGCATTTTGGCCCCATTTGTGGGGACCGATACGAAAAGTCATTGTAGACGCGTATCTGACCTCAGTCATCATGTATCTGTTTATGTATCAAGCACCGGAAGACGTAGAAGCTAGCTCTTCCGACCACAACTACACACCGCACCCAGGTCTTTGGTGTTAAGGTATATGGACTATGTATTTGGAAATAGAACCTTCTCAAAAGTTCATGGTTGTGAGGTATTTTTTGGTTGGCACCATTTTTTCAATTATGCTAGCTTTATATATACCTAATACACTGCTTTTAGGAAAAAAAAAAATGGTTCACCTTCCCATCCTCTGCAACAACAAGAGGATCAACATTGAGTAATAACAGTAACTCTGTTGCGTATTCTTGATGTATAATTGTATATATATGGTCTGTGTTGGTCTAGTAGTCTCAAGTGCCATAAAAATACACCATATCATTTATATATCTAGTACGTACCAGAAAGGGAAATACATTTAAGGCCGAAAGAAAAATAAAGTATTTGAGTTGTTTAAAATTTTATTTGGAAGAATGATAATGGTGAGATTAAGTTGAGTTCAATTATACCATCTTATCTTTATTCCTTAAATTGAGATGTCTACATACACAATAGTCCTAGCCTCTTTAATTGCTTTAATTACAATTATATTCATCCAAAAAGCCTTTATTCATCCACTAAATTAAACTTAATTAGCAAGCTAAGCATGTGTTATTGATTATTTGAGTGCAGTGGTTGCTACTCATGATCTGTTTGATTTTGATTACTAGCTCAAAACTGGGGTTAAAATTAAAATTAAAATTTTCTCCCTTAGCTTCCAGAATAGTTGTTCATCATATCATATCGCGTACAAGCAAGCTAAGGGTGGGGATGATGGGGTTAAGATAGATAATGAATTTGGTTACAAATACAATTGGATAGAAAATACAAGAGCTGAGGAAGTGCATATATAGATATATAGATCAGCAGATGCAGATTGAGATGTATGGATCCCTAGAAGTAGAAGGGGAAGCACATCTAACAATACTGATGAAGAGTTCCTCCTCACAAGGTATCCAGAATTTGGAGTGATGATATACTAGTTGTTCTTCCTGAGTTCGATCAAGCAATGCCTTGAACAGTGGGTGGTTGAGCAACCCAATTTTGATTACAAACCTTTTCTGGTATTCCCCAACATACACTACAAAATGGCCCTTGGGAACATCCTTGGGGATTCTTTGTTTTTCATGCTTCACTGATAGTGATGCCCAATTCCAACAACCACCACATGATTTGCAGCATTCATCATCACTACTGCGGCCTTGGCCTGCAAGAGGTTTGACGACCCTGCTGCTATCAATCTTGTGCAATCTGTTTAAGCATGCCTTGAAAAAATTTTGCTGCTTCATCATTCCTTAGCTTAGCTTATATCAGATGAGTTGATGTAGATATGATTGATATGATAGGATGTAGACGTACAGTTTGAATTGAATTGATGAGCGAGTGACAGATGGAGAGGTAAAGGGCATTGAGTGTACGAATTGAAAGCAGGAGAGGTTTATATAGGAGTTGAGTTGGAGAGAGCTAACATAAGTGAATGTTTGTCAGCATATATATATATATATATATATATATATATATATATATATATATGCATGTTCATTAATTAAATAATCAAGCTAACATAAGTATGGCTTAGTAAGTTTAACTAGTCTGCATATATATAGGACTACTTCATTATTCATGTTCCCATGCTGTACGTTGTACGAACATGAAGTGCAATTATATATACTATAATTAAGTATTTGTATTTATTACTCTCATCAGATGGAGAGTACGTGACAGTGGAAAGGAAAATTAATTAAAGATGATTGAGGCACCCCACATATGGAGATGATCGAGAATGGTGCAGGCAGGCGGATAAGATATGAAAGATGAAGGTAGGGGCCGCGCCGGATAAGCTAGCATCTTGGGCAAAGTGCAGTGCCCATTATATTGCCCACTTATGCTGTCATACATTATACATGTCGTCTTCAATTGGGAGCTGATCGAGCTGAGGAGGAGTGGGAAGTGGGGGCTTTAAATCTTCAATCTTTCTGCGTTGCTATTCATATATCACCATTCAAATCATCATATGTCAATTCAAAACCATGAATGACGACAGATACATACTCATGGGTATCCTAGGACGATGCATGCTTTTATATATATATGCACTTTATTAGTTAAAGAAAGTACTCCGTATGTAGATCAGAGTACTAGAGAGATCGAGCATCCTCAAATTAAAGTAACACAAACACACCTACTTCAATTCATTACTCAGTCATATAATCTCGACTTTAATGCTGCGCTGCAGCCTGCCTGCAGGTGTTCACAATTTGCTTAGGGATGGATAGGAGTAACATAATACAATATTATATATTATATTTACAAAGCAATTCATTTCTTGTATTTCTACTTTGGTAAAGTAGTATTTCGTATTTATTTGTAGCAGGTAGCAGCTCGCTGGTTGTGAACTGGTGAATATATATATATATATATATATATATATATATATATATATATATATATATAATAATTGATGATTATCCATTTTTTGGGTCAATGCATGCAGATCAGAATTGAAGATTGTAGGAGTTGAGTACTGTCCGTACTGTGACACTTTATGTAGGCACATAACTCCTGCACTGCCTCCAGATTATTATACTAATTTCTGATCCTCCCATCCAACCGCGTCGTCGTAGAGTTAGTGTATGTATGTGAGAATTGAAAGATGAAGGGTAGATCCATGCATGGCCGCCCGGGACAAATTAAATAATGACACTACTCCCTAGCAAGCTAGCTATTCATCTGATGATCCAATTAATTATCCATCTCTGCACTGCACCCAAAAAAAGATTTTTGTATGTGTTACGTTGCATCAAAATCAAGAATTCCTCCCCGCCCTACATTATTGCTAGCTGCGTTGCCTCTGTACCAACTGTAAAAAATTTAGGAATAAGATTCAAATTGGCTACTGAACGTAATCTGAAAATGAAATTAAGTCATTGAACGAAAAAAAAGTGTAATTAGATCAGTGAACACTCCAAATGTATGCAATTTCACCTAATAACAGATTACCATCAATTTTAGCAGGTTACTTGTTTACGTGGCAGATGAGTTGGTATTTTTAATAATTTTTAAATTCCCTTTAATTAATTTTAATAATTAATTTTTTAAAAAATGTAATTTAAAAAAAAAAGGACGAGGTTTAATTTTTTAATTAATTTTTTTTAAGTATTATAAAAATTTATTAAAAATTATTAAAAATGTCACCTCAGTTGCCACGTAAGCAGGTAACCTGCTAAAATTGATGGTAACCTGCTATTCGATAAAATTGCATACATTTGGAGTGTTCAATTCAGTGGTCTAATTGCACGTTTTTGGAACGTTCAGTGACCTAATTACATTTTTTCTTCGTTCAGTGGCCTAATTACATTTTCAGGTTACGTTCAGTGGCTAATTTGAACATTATTCCAAAAACTTATAACTTCTCAAGCTCATCCATCATGCATTCAATCCATACTTTAATTTCGATCTCACAAACAAACTTCGAATCTATATATGCATGGAAGTAATTGCTACATCTATCTGATCGATCCAGCTGCAAATTACCCATAGCACTTCAATTTCTCCATCCTGCAGCCTATCATATGATAACTTTAATTTGTTGAGGCGATTTATTTGGCGATCGATCCATGAGCATGAGGAAGCTAAGAATGATTAAAAATCCAGCATATATGTATATATTCGTACTCTATAGACACGTACTCAAGTGCATCATTAATTTAATTTGTGTTCGAAAAATAGCATAAATACATTTTAAGTAGCTATTTTGTTATACAAATATTAGTGGGGTACACTTTTAATTTGGGTCAGATCCATGTGGATTCAGGTTCTTCATAGTGAGACAAAGATATTGATCATTTGAGTTGGAAATAAAGGAAAAAATGCTTAAAGTAGCTTTTATGTCACATTGGTTTGGAAAGTGGGTTTGCACCAGTATTTATACAAGAGCCTTTCTAGTTTTTAAGGCTTATTGAATTGTATAGCATGGATGTTTTATTTCGCGCGCATCAGAATTAATCTCCATGTTCAATATTCAGTTTTGAACGTTACAAACAGGTATGCTATTTGTTCTAAACTTTGCTCTAGTTCGATGGGTTCTTTCTTTTGGGTGCTCAAACGTTGAACCGTTGTAGGTTTTATCCTGGGAAACTTAGGCTACAACGCTCCTAGCACTTGTGGAAAATAGCAAATAAGGTTTTAAGAAAAAAGTATTTTGCTCGACTTGTGCTAACCACCGACCCGAACCTACACCGTATCCGTTCGTCCTTTTCTTCCTAATACTTCTATAGATTAATAATCTTTTTCGTAGGATTATTATTGGGTTTTCTCATCATATATCCAACAATTTGATGGTTGGGAAAAAAGATTTCTTCAATTCATTTCATCATCATTGTATTTGTGCTGGTAGATAAAAAGGAAATAAATTTATAAAATATAACAAGTGGACCGCTGGGTAAACGATTAGTCAACGAATTGAAGGCATGCAGTGCAACATATGGGGCTGTCGTGCCACCTACGGGCATTGATATTTTGGAGCACAACCACACAAGTCGGTGTCTTAATTAAGGAAACTCTCCGCTGCGCTGCACTGTGGAATTTTCTTTTCTTCTCAATGGCAACTATTATATATATATATTCAGAAGAACAAATTAATTATTGTTATTTTATAGGAATTTTTTTTTGAATGTTATTTTATAGGAATTTAGTTTGATTAAAATATGTATATTTGCTTATGCACGCAGCATTTTAATTAATTTGCTCTCCTAGATTTTGTACCTAATAATTATATGCATTATAATATATTTGTAACAAATAAATATTCCGTATGAGATTACAAAAATAAATACTTTACCTAAAGTGGATTAACTTTTTGTAATTTTTTGCATAAGATCATAAGACGAGTTTATCTATAACAGAATTTGTAAATAAAAAAATATAGATTATTGATTTTTTTTGTTTGAGCTGGTCAACTATGAGTAATCTAAACTAGTTTATCTCATTCTGAGTTAAGGTCATAATGCGAGGTTTATCCCATGCATGCTTTTGACGACTCTTGATGGGATCAAGATTATTTACAAATTTGATTTGAACAGTTAACTATAGACAATCTAAGTTGATTTTATTTTTTTGTGATCATTTGTCAAAATAGCTAAAATCATAATTCATAAGATGAGATTAATTTAGTTTACATCCTTCTTTATTAACCATACACATAATTGTTGAATTTCTGTTGTAATAATTCAAAATAAAAGAGTATGGACTAGCGTGTAAAATGGTTCAATTTAAGTAACAAGTTACGAAACCATTAATTATACCGTATTGACTCATTCTCAACGACTCGACGCTTTTGTATTTGCTCCAGGCCTCCACGCAAGGCTTGCCACCTGCTTTTGTCTGCAGTGAATTAACAGAAACCTTTTCCCACTTGGCCCCAGATTCAATGCTCTCATTACTCGGGCTTTAATTATGCGTGATTAATTTCATTTATTTATTTTTTACCTTTTGTATCTACGTGGTTACCGTAATTTCCTGGCGGATAATGGTTACCAGCGGACTTTGTCGTGCTGCCGTGTGTAGACGTTTTTCTCTGTGTTGGCCAACCAAGTCTTTGTTCTTGACTTGCAGCTGAGGAGGCTACTTTGGGCACTGAGTTTTCTCATAAATGATCAAAGACTGAACCTTTATTTGATACTTGGTGAGTCCAGCTTGCCAGAAGTCAATCCTTCCTTGCATTCAGCTCTCAAGCACAAAGGTGAGTTTTTCTTAGTTTAGAGAGACCCCAAGTTGATGTTTTTCTTAGATTTGAGGAACTACTGGTCTCCCAAGACTACGATGTGGTTGAATTTGGTTCCTTTTGAGTCTGTGAGTCAGTATTATTGTGTCTTCTTCACCCCCTTTTTTGTTTATATCTTATACATCTTGCACTACCTGAACCAATTCTATATGTTTCTATTGAATTGAGGAAAATGGAATCTTGTATAGGGCTTTGTAAAGATAGTGTTTCATCCTTCATATTTCACTCAGTTTAGTTCTACTGTTGACTATAACAGTGATTTTTATGGAAAATATGCCTCTAGAGTTTTCAGGTTATAGTTTTATGAGATTATTTGCATGTATTGGCTGCTTAGCTATCTTAATTATTATGCATATAATATCCCTCCTTGTCTTATGAAAACTCAATTGGGATTTCCTATTCATGACTGTTATTGATGTTCTTTCTGTTGACATATTTTATTTATATGACATGCTTGAAATCTAATGTGAAAATGATTACTAAAGTTCTATTCTTGAATCAGAATCTGTATTGACGGTACCCTGATTTATTGATGACCATGAGGTGTTTTCTATTCCACAATGATGAAAAGGATGAAGAACCAAAGATAGTGAAGTCAACTCCGGTCCTCTCATCCTGTTCTGGCTTTTCTGATCATGATGTGAAGCACTCTAATCTTGAATCCAGCTCTCAGAATGCATCAGATACTAGTACAGAGTCCAGGGGAAGGACTCAATTTCCAAGTATGAGTGAGAGGCCATCCAATCTAAGGGACTTTTCATTCTCAGAATTGAAATCAGCAACGAAAAATTTTAACCGTTCAACCAAGATTGGGGAGGGAGGATTTGGGCCAGTGTATAAGGCAACAATCAAGAATTCTGAAGATCCAGCTAGTAGAGTTGATGTGGCTGTAAAACAACTTAGTAGAAGAGGACTGCAGGCAAGATATTTTCTCCTATCTTTTTCCTTGTGTTTTAATTATAATGTAAAACAACTGCCACTACTTTGAGATGCTATGGTTTCTTGTAAATCTGTCATAGAACTTAAACGTTTGGACTAGTATTCAAACTGTTTAAATTTCAGTTTCTCCCAAGGGTTTTGAAGATTGGACTTTAACCTGCATCTTTCCCAACTTGGATTAGTATTCAAATTGTTACTATCATATCAGTCTAGTTCTTATAGCAAAACTGGGGTTTTACTGCATCTAGTCTATATAATTATCTACTTTCCTGCTTTATAATTCAGGGACACAGAGAATGGGTCACAGAAGTGAATGTCCTTGGCGTGGTTGAACATGAAAATCTTGTGAAACTAGTTGGGTACTGTGCAGAGGATGATGAGAGGGGAATCCAGCGGCTTCTTGTGTATGAATATATGCCTAACAGAAGTGTGGAAAACCATTTGTCAGCTAAGTCAGAAACACCTCTCTCCTGGGCAATGAGGTTGAAAATAGCTAGAGATGCTGCTTGTGGCTTAGCATATCTACATGAAGGGATGGATTTTCAGGTGTTCTTTCTTTTTCTTTATGATGTTCATTAATTTCTTTTTTTCCATATATAGCTGTACTAGTAAGTTTCTTCAATAATTTTTTTTGTTTATTAACATCAAACATATGAGCTTCTAATGGTCTATATCTCCCAACTCCCTGACTCTCTCTCTCTTTTTAAACTGTAGATTATTTTCAGAGATTTCAAATCTTCGAATATTCTCTTAGATGAGCAATGGAATGCAAAGCTCTCGGACTTTGGGTTAGCTAGGCTGGGCCCTCAAGAAGGACTGACTCATATCTCAACTGCAGTAAACTTCCATAATAAAATTGGCCTATATTCTAATTTTTAAAGCTTCCCTGCAGGTGTTTGAGCATAACATCCTCTTTTTTTTTTTTTTTTTTTTTTTTTTATCAGGTAGTTGGTACTATGGGATATGCTTCTCCTGAATATGTTCAAACTGGTCGGCTCACATCCAAGAATGATGTGTGGAGTTATGGAGTCTTTCTTTATGAACTCATCACAGGGAGACCACCATTGGATAGGAATCGCCCGAGGAGTGAGCAGAAACTCTTGGAATGGGTAAAGCCACATCTGTCAGATTCCAAGAAGTTTCGACAGATCATAGACCCTAGGCTTGAGGGTAATATCTTAAAGTCTGCCCACAAGCTCTCTCTCGTTGCAAACCGCTGCTTGGTCAGACACCCCAAGTCACGACCAAAGATGAGTGAGGTTCTAGACATGTTAAACAAGGTTTTAGAAGCATCAACTGGAATCGGGGATCCTCGTCCATCTATAGTTCATTCGGACCCAATTTCAACAAAAGATGAAGTTGATAGAAAAGGCAAACGAAGGATAACTGATATGAAAGTTGGAGATGGTAGCTGGTTAGTTCGAATTTGGTCTTTAAAACAGCTGAAAACCTGCTGACTGCTGCATTTACATGACAGAAAAAAGAACTTACAGAATAATATTTTAGGATAACATGAAGAATTGTGTTCTAGTGACTCCAGCCCACCTCAGCCATATATAATTGTTGTTTGCTGCTCTCTGTAAATGAATGGGTTTCAGTTTTCCATTGCTTTCTACAAGCAAGAAGTATTAATTGTTTGAGATGACAAAATTAAAGTAGTTAACAATTCTGCATTTGTGCTGTTTCTTTGTATAATGAACTGCATTGTAAGTAAATCTTGAAAGGCAAATTTGGCAGTCTTGTCAAAGAAAAATGGTAAAAGCAGAAATGTATGTATTCATGTGATTTATTTTATCCATAAATGTGTAATCTGTTGCAATCTAAAGCTGGTAAGACAGTGCCAAAAGTGGGCATTGTATCCACTTCTGCTGCTTCCAGATAGGGAAATGAAATATATGGATTCGACCTGCAATCTCATTTGACTTATCCTTAAGCATTGCTCTGAATGATATCTAGAAAAGTTCATATAATAAAAAACATGAAATATATGTAGGTTTATTCTATAAATTCTTTTCATTCTTTCTAATTAAGAATTAAGATACATCTCACTTTCCTTCCTCTTCTAGGCCAAGCCCACAATCTTTTATCTTGTCAGTGCTCCTATCATCGATTTGCCTATCTTGTATTGGACTAAGTTTGACACCCATATCAATATGTAGTATTTGCAATCATGACATCCATCAAACTGTATTTGTAATTATTACTCACTAAACACATCTCTTCAGCGTGACTAAGATATTAACTTTCTATTATTTCAAGACTTAAACGAAAAGGAATTTATTGACATACTAAAAGATTCTTCAGGTTAATAATCACGGACTGAACTCACATCTTCAGCATGACTACATATACTAACGTGCTTACGTAAGATTCACACTAAACTCACATCTTCAGCGTGACTGTATATATTCACTTTCTACTCTGTAAAGCCTTAATCGAGAATGAACCTACTAACTACCATGTTTATGTCATGATAACATATACTAAAGTTTACATCTTTAACGTGATTGCAACATACTAAACAATCAACTCTTGTTGTTATTTTGCACTAATTTATTTTCTATTCACCAATATATATATATATATATATATATATATATATATATATATATTATAAAAGGGGTAATTCATCTTTTTGTATGTGTCTCTATTGGTAAATTTTATTTAAAAATACTCTTTTTATAACTCTTTTAGATGAGTAATAATATTGAATACACAGAATATGCCTTGATTAGTACGAGTTCACACTAAATAAAAGATATATCGATTACATGTCATCCGTTAGTATAAGTACACAGTAAAAAAAATATATATAAGAGAACCAGATTTTGAAAATTAAGAAGTGAAATATTTTTATTTTTTTTTGAAAGAAGTGAAATAATTTATAATATTATGTAACAATATAGTGCATTATTTAATGTAAGCATTTAATAATACGATGTCACTTCATATATAAAATTGATATTATATAAATCTGTTGTGCACGACAAGTTGTAAAAAGAAGGCAGACACTTGTAGCCGCAGCCAAACCCGAACGGTATATAAAGGGCGTTTCAAACTCTAACATCTTTTCTCCCCCACTGACGATCATTCTCTTTTTCCGTTTCTTTTCTCAACTCTTTCAAACTCCACGTAATTCTGCGTTGTGAACACATTCATATACCCAAATCACATTCCGGAGATACATATGCATATTCACTCTGCGGAATTCTACCGAAGGTTTGTTTAAGTTCATCTTTAGCACCGGTTTTTGCATATAAACCGACTTTCCTATTGCTTTTCTGCTCGATTTTGATTATGCTTTTGTGTTCTCTTCTTTCCCCGATTCAGACGAGCTGATTTAGAATTGTTTCATGTTTGTTTCACAGATACTCCGGGCTGCTGTCTTTCTTTGTACGGTGTCTTTAATTTTCTATTTTTCCGGTAATTAGACTGCTGACTTAGCTTGTATTGGTGCTTCTGTTTTTCGTTTTTAACATATAGCTTGTGTGGTGTTGAATAATCTCTCAAAAAATCTTTGGATAAAATATATATCGTATAAATAATGCAAAACTTTGATACTTTTTTGGGTAAACTGCTGGAAATGATGAGTTCAGGATAGTAAAATGGAGAAGATGTCATGCAAGAACGAGTAGAGTGTGTGTGTGTGTGTGTGTGTAACACCTTTTAATGTGAATGTGAACATTAATATAAATGCGGAGGCAGCTTAGCGGTTCGTTTTCTCTAGATTTGGAATCAGTTGGTAAACATTGATGAGTTGTGAATGAATTGGGTAAGTGTTCATTGAAGCTTTCTTAAGGCCAGGCCTAATCATGTGATTTAGATATCTCTGGAAATGGTTGTGGGTTTGGAATTGGCGTGCTGACATATACAGAAATTTACGAGTATCTAGATTTTAAAATATCTTTAAATCTTTAAGAAACAACTATGGGGACTACTTCTGGTTAATTAAGTTCCCAGTGAGGGGTTCCAACTTACTAGTTGATCAAAGCTCACTTAATTTTGTAGGCATTTTTCTGGAGCATATGTTCATCCTTGATTTCTGCATTCTGCATCTAAAATATTTCACCTTACTTCTAAATTGTGGTTTCCAGGTTTCAGGAAAGCTAGCCTACTCCACGCATCCAAGGAAGCAGTCTTATTACAGCATGCTGGATTCTTTAGCAAGCTGCATTTCCTAACCCATTAATCTATACTTGTTTCTTTGTGAGAAGTTAACATTATTAATTAATTAAGTGCTTTGGGAGTTAGGATACATCTTGAGTTGGAAAGTTACTTAAAGAGGTAACAATGTGTGAATCAGAATCAGATTCTGGGGCTAATTTTTTTGATGTGGATGCCTTCTTTAGTTATAACTATGGAGGCCTTCATAAAAGTTATAACTATGGAGAAAGTAGTGAGCTTGGCGCAATCTGTTGTCAACCACCGTATACTGATGGTACAGTGTATAGCAACACCAATAATTATGAGGACATTTCCCATACTCTTCACGAAGATCTGTCAAGGTTATCAATTACAGGAGCTTCTGAATGGCATACAGGGGAGTATCCCCAGTCCTCCTCCAATGTCCAACCTTGGCCACATATAGAGTATTCTCAGTCCTCCTTTAGTGTCCAACCTTGGCATATTCCACCAGAGAATTATTATGCTGGTACTTTCTTTTTGTATGTCTCGTCTTATGCCTTTTGTGTATCCTTACATTATGGTTATGAAGAGCTTTACAAAATTCTCAGGCAATATTGGTGTTCTGGAAGATGTTGGCTTTTGCTCTAGTACTGGAGATAGAAATTATGATGGGGAAGAACAAAATCATGTGATAGAAATAACAAATCAATCAGAGATTGATGGTGAAATTGATAGACAGCTAAATGAAATGAATGCAGTCCCCGTAAGTATACTTTTTTTTTTTTTGTCTGATTATATGTTGAATATTTTGCAATAGAATCTTAGGATCCTTTTTCCCTATCATGAAATTAGTCAGTGCATCAGTCCTGATTTTGCCCCTGTGAAGGTTTTGGTTGTTGATTTTTTTTTTTGACAGTGACAGCAACATAGGAGATACTTTCCTTGCCTAAATGATTTGTTTATAATCCTGCAAGATGCTTTGTTGGATAGTCCTGTGCACTTGCCGAATCTAGAAGCTTTAAAATAGAAATTTCTTGTGCTTAGGACAGTGTTATTACAAATTTTTCAATAGAAAATTTAAATGAAATTTATGGTTTTATTGTTTTCATGCAGCACACTCCTCAAACAGATACAGATATACCTCCAGTTGATGATGCAATGTCTGATCATGAAAGGCTTCTAAATAGGTAGTTGGTTTAATAAAGAGACATGGCTGTTACTTCACGAACCAATTTATGGAATAAAACCTCTTTTAATCATTTTTTCTCATTATGTTCTTATTGGGAGACTTGCCTTCTATACATGAAGAAACTAGAGCTTTGTAATTGATGAATACACAACTTTCTGAACTTGTTTTGCATTTATCATTTAGAAGCTCTGATCTGTTAGTCATTTAAAATCTTGGTACATTTACATCACTGGGCATTTTCCATTTTACTTCTTCATTTTGGTTCATCATGTTTTGAACTTATTTGTTTAGTTCCAGGGTGGTGATTTTTTCACATCACATGGCTGGATTGAATTTCACTTTTCATCTTCTTCCTACTCTTTGCATGTAGTACTTAGTAGTGTTTCGATCTGGTTTCAGACTGCGGCTTAGCGGCTTTGTTGAGCACGAAGTTGAAGGGGATGGAAACTGTCAGGTTATCTATCTCTTACACACTTTATCGTTCCATTTCGTGCAGTGGTGGAGCACTTTTCATGTTGTGAATCATATCTGTATTCTGCTATGCTGAAACTGAAATGGTATTTTCTAAGTTTAGGGAAAACCTGATCTCTTTCTGCCAAACAGGGTGCAGCCATACAAAATATTAAGAAAACATGCTTTCTTAATAACACAAGATGTTGTATGTATAGTCTTCGTGCAGCCGTCAAGTTTGAGATTATATATGTAGTCACAACATCATTTACATTTTTCAAATAATAACCATTTGTCTTAACTTTTATCTTCCAGTTCCGTGCTTTATCAGACCAGTTTTATCAAACACCTGAATATCACAGAGATATCAGAAAACAAGTTGTTAATCAGGTGATCATTGCAGTAAAGTGCATGCATTTTCTTTGCTTGAATATTTCAGTTATTTTTATGTGTTTTAATTTCTTGAACCCCTATTTGTATGTTCTCACATACAATATAATGTTCAATTTCATCAGCTTAAAGAACATCCTGAGATGTACAAAGAGTACATAGCCATGCCTTACAATGATTATTTGAAGATGATGGTGAAGTACTATTCCGTTCCTTTGCCTTGATCTATCTCATTATATTGTCATATTGCTTTTATTATGGTGCTTAGTTCTCTTAACCTTAGAATTTATATTTATTAATCCAGGGATGGGGAGTGGGGTGATCATGTGACATTGCAGGCTGCTGCAGACTTGGTATGTGAGATCTCATACATACTTCGTTCTTTGAATATATAGTTCATTTTGGGCTTTTAGTTTAATCTTTAAGAAAAAAAAAAAAAAAAAAAGGTTTTTCAATCTTTCTCTGATTACAGTTTGTACATAATGCATTTCGACATTGAATCCCACACTGTGCTTGCATTATATTCACACATTTCATATTTTTATTATTTATGCTAAACTGCCATCCAGTACGTGTTTACACTTGGTTATTTATATATGTATTTGAAATATTGGGCAGTATGGTGTAAAGATTATGATCGTAACATCATTCAAGGACACCTGGTACATCGAGATCATTCCAAAGACGGAGAAGCCAAAAAGAGGTGATTCCTTAGCTTTGATGTCCATTATTATATTAGAGAAGTGTTAAGTATAGGAGAAGTAGTTGTTAGTAACTGGTGGCCTTAAATTGTGTCTGTACGCAGGGGTGTACCTTAGTTTCTGGGCAGAAGTGCATTACAACTCCATTGTTTTTCAAGGAGGTACATAACATATATATATTTTGTTTCATTCAGCTTTAATTTGTCCTGTCCTGTCCTGTCCTGGATTATTAGTATATATATATATATATATATATATTGTTTTGGTTTATGTGTATCTATCTAACTATCTGCCCGGCCTAATACTGCAGATGCTGTTAAGGTGAAGAGGAAGAAAGGTTGGAGTTCGGGAAGCAAGAATAAGGGTAGATAGCGGTAGGAAGATGTTGCAGTTGCACTTGGCTAGCTTATGTTGTACAGTTAATTAGTTTGTGCATGGTGCAACAGGAAGATGTTGTTGTTTTATTTTTATTTTTTTAGTAGTTAATTTAACAATATCAACCAAGTTTATATTTGATTTTTGCAAATAGAAGAGGAATATTCATTCTTTGCCGCGCGAGTTCCGACGATCAGTTTCTGGACAGTATAAGGCTTCTCCTCCGACGGTGGACCTGTCAGGAATATAATTGTCTTTATCTCCCTCTCTTCTTCTATTATCGTTTTTTTATCCATGGCGCGGCATGCATGCATGCATGCAAGTTTCGAATTAGAAGATTGAAATGTATATTTGGTGACGTGCAGGATGCGTGCAATATTTGGGCAAAACCAAATAAGATCAGAATATATAGCAATATCAAATTTGATTAATTAATCTCGTCTTGCTTTTAACCTTGTGGTCACGGGTTTGAAAATTTGATTAATTCCATTTGAGATTTAATTTTATAAAATGATAAAGAAGAAATTAGTCAACAACTCTAAATTACACTTTCAAAATCTTATCTCTCTCTAGCGCAGTCAATTGATCTTCATTTGACTTTGGCCCTGTTTGGTAAAAAATTGGTCTATAGATCAATTTTAGCTTATTTGACAATTATTAATTGTTTGATTTAGTTAAAATGTCAATATAAATGTTTGGTTAATTAACTTTTTGCAACTTCAAAAGGCTAAAATTCAAAAAGCTACCCCAAGTAACTTTTTCAATTAACTTTTTGAGAAAAGAAATTATACTAAACAGCTATCAGCTAACAGCTAATTTACCAAATATTTTTTTACAATCAACTAATATTATCAACTATTTATACCCTCTAATTAACACAATCAGTTAACAGCTAACAACTATCGGTTAACCACCATTTTACCAAACAGGGCCAATTATTGTCTTTTTTATCAAGAAAAGTCGTCTTCATTAATGACTTCCAAAGAATTTAATACATGTGAAACTATTCATAATTTAATAACATTATGTACATTCTTGAACAGCGGCTTTTTTTTTTAAAGAAAAAACTACTGCCATTCACTAGGACGAGAAATTTCAAAAAAAAAAAAAAATTAAAACGACGTCGTTTTGCATCTGGGCGCATAATGCAACGCGCTCCGTGGTGTAGGATATAAATTGCCAACTGAACTTTGCCGGGCTTGTAAAATAATTACATAGGCTTTGTTGGGCTCATTGGAGTTTCTGGGCTTTATTGGAGGCCCATATAATTTGAGCCGACAAACAAATTAAGATACCCAGGGCATAATAGTAAATACAAGATAAAACCTCATCCGTTGAGAAAAACATCGGAGGTTTATGAATTCTGAGGCAAACATCAATTGCCCCAAACTCCCTTATCTCCATTTCTGCTTCGATCGGCACTCATGCTGACGCTGCTATATCATCCCGCTTGAGAACAAACAAGGAAAAAGTTGAAGAAGCAGAAGATATCAGTTCCAGAGATAGAATATATAGATATCAATGGAGGCTGGAAGGAGCTTGTTTTCTTCGCCATCACCATTTCCTCACAAGGCCAACATTAGAAACTGTTCTTCTTCTTCATCTTCAGGTAATTTTACTCAATTCCAATGCTTTTGTAAATTATTTATTTATTTATTTTATGAATGAGTATATATACATGTGTAATTGAGTAGTGAAATAAGCACAGTATAAGTGTTTGTTTGCTGTAAGGCATTGCATTTATACTTTCTTAAATACCACTCCTTTAGCTTGCAAATTTCTGTTTATTCAAATGTAATAATCGCATAGTAAACTTTGCAGTTTTGATGCTTCATGAACAAATAGCTCCTGCCCCCTCAACACGCATCAATTGTAGGCTTTCATTGCGTTTTGTGAAGGAAGAGCACACATCCTTGGTGAGACTGAGTGCCCATCGCTACTTTTAAGAATCAAAATTTCCTATCGTCTTATGCTTTTGCATTCAGCTCAATGCATTTATGCAAGTACTGCTTCATATAGTTCAAGACTTCAAGTATATAACAATGACTTAATATGAGGATTGGTTTTTCTGCTGAAGGAAACTATGGATAGAATGCAAAGGGAAGCTGCTAGCTCAGTTATTGATGAGGAGGATGACACTAATTTTTCTGAGCAATACATTAAGGATGCACAACAGAGGCTGCTTCGATTGCCCGGTATATGGTATCTGTAAGATTAACTAACTGGCTTGAAACTTTTTGTAGTTATGAGTGATTAGCTAGTATGGAATTTTTCCTAACTTTCTGAGCTGTTTTTTTGGTGGTTATTGTCAGATTTCCATCCTTGCTTGCAAAGGGAGAAGTATCTGCATATATGACTACAAGGTCCTTACCCAGTAAGGCAGTGGATTTAATTAATGTTGAACCATGCAGTGTGGTTGCCCTTGCACAAGAAGCTTTGTTGGCTTCAAGAGAAGCAATGTCGCTAGCTGAAGACTCCAAGTTGTTACAATCTTTCTTTGATGAATCTCCCCAACCAATGTCAGTTCCGTTCCTGATGAACTACATTATTTTGTAATTGTTTCTGCATCTAAATTTGTATTAGAAACTTCACACCAAAACCTCATTTTGGATATTTTTTTTTTCCCTAGCTTGACCAATGATCCTATGGAGGAAGAAAAGATTATCAGGTCAACACGTCTTCTTGAGAGACGATCTAAAAGGAGAGGAGTGAAGCCAAAAGTTAAAGCTCCGGAGATTCATCATTTTAAGAAGCCAGATGTTCAGAGGAAAGTGACTGGAACATTTGATCAAAATGATCCTCTTCGGTTATTCTTATGGGGTCCAGAAACAAAACAACTTTTAACCGCAAAACAAGAGTCTGAATTGATTCTGAATATACAGGTTTCATTCTATTCCAACTTTGATTCCTATAGGAGCAATGTGTTTTCCCAATTTATAATGCAAAACAGAATTTCTGATTATTACTCATTGATATACATACCAGGATCTAGTGAAATTAGAAGAAGTAAAAGTTCGGTTTCAGAGGGAGTTTGCTCGTGAACCAACACTTGTCGAGTGGGCTAAAACTGTGGGCCTCAGCCAGCTAGCATTACAATCAAAACTTCATTTTGGCAACAGCAGTCGGGAGAAGCTTATCAATGCTAATTTACGAATGGTAGTTCATATTGCTAAGCAATATCAAGGGCGTGGCCTGAGCTTTCAGGATATGTTACAGGTACAAGACTATCTATTAATGGTGGCATGATTGCTATATATACTAAATAGAATAGGATGATTTGTCTGAACTGAGAACTGGTGAATTGTTAACTGTTACAGGAGGGAAGTTTGGGACTTATGAAGAGTGTTGAGAAATTCAAGCCTCAAGTTGGTTGCCGGTTTGCTACTTATGCGTACTGGTGGATAAGACAAGCAATCAAGAAGGCCATATTTCAACATTCGAGGGCAGTTCGTTTACCTGTATGGCCCTTTGAAAGTCATTAATGTTTTAGTGTTCAACATTAAGCTCACTGTCCGTTAAAGATTTGTTTCTTTTCAGATTTTAGTAGCTTATGAATTAATGTTGCAGGTGAGCATATATGCCCTCCTTTCTAAGGTGATAGAAGCTAGAAAATCATGCATTGAAGAGGGTAACCACCAGCCAAGCAAAGAAGAAGTTGCAAGACGTGCTGGAATTACTGTTGAGAAGATGGAGAGATTACTATTTACCGCAAGAATGCCCGTTTCACTTCAACAGTCTGTATGGGCAGATGATAGTACTACATATCAGGTCTGTTTTCTTGACTTAAATCAGATGGGCCTCTGTTGAATTAGGCAGTAAGTGGAATGAATATTATATGTTGTGTGTTTTTCATCCTTAGCTAATGAAGAGTGAAAATATTTGTTCAGGAAATTACAGCTGACAATTCAGTGGAGGCCACTGAATCGAGTGTATCAAAGCGAGTTATGAGGCAACATGTACGTGGGCTCCTGAAAGTTCTGAGTCCCAAGGAGAGGAAAGTAATCCGACTAAGATATGGCATGGAAGATGGACAGACGCGGTCTCTGTCAGAGATTTGTGATGATTTTGGGCTCACAAAAGAGAGAATTCGACAAATACAGAGCCGAGCATTATACAAGCTTAAGCAGAATCTCAGCGACCATGGCCTGGATGCTTACAGGGAGCTGCTCATTTAGAGGTTCGTTCTTAGCTTGAATCTACAATCCCATGCCAGTCTCTGATTTTTCAAACAACAATGCAAATTAAAACCCGCAATTTATGGCTGACGGAGACAAATTAAATGCAAGAATTGGATAATAATGTAAATATATACAAGTGTCCTGTCTCTTTCTCCTCCAATTCTTTTGTTGGTTAACAAGGAAGGAATGGTGGTAACCCTGCCCTCTTCAATTGTCTCCTTATTATCTTCTTCTTCTTCTTCTTCTGTGAATTTTCTAGCATCATTCCATATATTATGTAACATCCTAGCTACCTTTCTTTCTGCACATTCTCTTTTGTATTTACCAGCTTAGCTTGCAAATTAAAGCTGAATTCAAGTTTACAATATATATCCAAATTATTTTTAGCTCAACTTCTAAAAAGAGTTAATACTTTCATTATGGTGTTGTAAAGCTCCGATCCATATGTTTCATTGTTTCAATAACAAACAGTATTAAAATACTTGAACTGGCAGAAGAAATGTGACATGTGCATGCATGCATATATGCTAACAACAAAATACATGGTCAACAATTTTATTTAGTATTTAGTAGTAGAAATGAAAATTATTAGAAAGATTTTGAAGTAATCAATCGATATGGATGTGACATTTGATAGATATATTTAATGGTTTTTTTTTTTAATGATTTAAGTGTAATATAATACAAATTGGGCCCAATTTGCAATAACATTATGAAGATAAAAGAAATATATGATTCAATCAATTTTTATGTGAAAATAAATCAATGAAACATATAGGAATTTGTTCAATTTGTATGTGATGAGGTGTGAAAGCTTCAAGCTGAGTATAGGATTTAATAATATTTTTGCGATATAATTAAAGAATGAAGAAAGGATATTTTTCCCAGAGTTTTTCATAGTAATTAATCCTTGTCTAAGTAATGGCGTTGTAATTTTTGCTTGCTTGTCAAAATAATGGATTGAAGAAGTTAAATTCAGTATTTTCGCCTTGAGTATTATCATGAACTAATGCCAGAGTCCAAACTTGACTTTATGGGCCTTAGAGCACACTAAAGTCCCAACTCCCAATTACTTTATTTTAATAATAATAATAATAATAATAATAATAATAATAATAATAATGGAACGGATAAAGATTGGATCCCTATGTAAAGTCTTCATTCTCTCCAATTGTATCTCTTTGACCTCGTAAAGATGAATAGCAAGTACATATGTCCACATCCGTTACACCATTTCATCCTGCACGCCTCTTCAATTCGTTCCATACCAATTAAACCACCTTTATATTTAGTTAATCATAAAACAATATTATATTTGATGGATTTAATTAACTTGGGGTAGCTCAAATTATTAAACTCGGATAAGAACGTAAATAGTAAAAGGACAGAACGATGTCGTTGCAAGGTCGCGGGAACCGTATATTGTATTAAATATCGCTAATAAGCTATTACAAAACTTGATTAGGACAATAGTAATGAAAGTAGTGAACGTCCCTTAATTGGACAAAGAAAGGGCTTTTTATACAAGCCGCGGGCCTCCTAACTGTCCTCCTGAATCGAGGGAGCGGTTGTCCCCCGCTTTGACCGTGCCCAGTCCGGAGACCGGGCAACGCGGCCGAAGTCGACCGCCGAGGTCATCTGCCGACCTCCTGCCAAGTGCTGAGGCCTCGTGCCAAGGTCTCGTGGTCTCCGGAGACCGGGCAACGCGGCCGAGGTCGGCCGTCGAGGTCATCTGCCAACCTCCTGCCGAGGTTACGTGCTGAGGTCTCATGCCGCGGCCATGAGCGGAGGCCCCGTGCCGAGGTGTCCACCGAGGTCTTGTGCCGAGGAAGACGAGTCGGGCACGTAGCATTGCCCCAGGGCCCCGCTCTTCATCCGTGCATTCCAACTTTTAACTTTATTAATGAAATAGTATATAGTTAGCTGATGTTGTGTTAGCATACTATACAACTTGTTATAATTGTATTGTACATCTATAAAGAAAAAATGATGATAAAATTAATTGTCTTTTAGTGTTAAAATCTATATATCTATATATCTATATATATCTATATCTATATCTATATATATATAAAAGTAAAATTCTCCTAGCCAAGTTTTCCCCCCAAAACTTAGGGACATTTATGTAATCTAATAATAATAATAATAATCTATAATAATAATATTATTATTACCTTTTTTATACCCAGTTTTATTCTCAAATATATTAGGAATAACTAGTATTTGCACCCGTGCGATGCACGGAATGGATTTGTTAAGAATATATGAATTTATATATAATTATTTAAATTAGAACATCAAATATTATATAGTGCAATTAAAGATATGATTTAGATCGTTTATATATTTTGATGATATCATTTCTTGAATTTGTGCAAATAATTGCTCAAATTAATAGCTAATGTCTAGATGTACGCATGCGGTGCTATAACTTTAAAGATTTTATTTATCATTGTTTAGTATTTTCATAAATTAGGCAAATGTGCCCGTACTCTAACAGCTCAGTTATAGAAATGAATTGCTATCCTTATTCATTTGTATGGAAGATATTTTTTTTTTTTTTTGTCTAGATATATAACAATTTTTTTATTTAAAAAAAAAAACTTAATATCACCGATTATATTTACACATTATTGAAACATCTTTCTAGACAACATTGGTAGTGGCAACACAATCTTGTTCAGCTTCATCTAGAGCTAACACCTTCAATCCAACATGACAGGTTACTTGGGTGAAAATATATAATGGTAGAATCTCAATTAGTTATCCTTTTATATTTTCAGTCAATTAGAATATCAAATGCAGTGATATTTTTATATAATTTTTGTTCCATTTTTAATTGATGATGTAGATACTATTATTGAAATATTTCTGTTCTATTTTTAATTTACTTTTACTATTTTTTAAAATATGCATTTACTATTGATAATGTAGAATATTATTATTGAAATATTTCCCTCCAATTTTTAATTTCCATTCCATTTCTTAATTAAAATGCAATGATCTGACCATTTTTTTTGGTCAATTATGGATCATTTTTAATTTGCAATCAATTATTAATATTCATTTCCTCTTATAATTTCAGTCAATTAGTAATATTAGATTCATTTTCAGTCAATATTTATTTTTTATTTTTAGTCAATTAGTCAATTAGAATATAGATGCAATGATATTTTTACCTAATATTTTCATTTCATTTTTAATTTTCATTGACTATTTATAAATAGTTATGCTGTGAAACCGTGTCCACATTGCAAGGTGGACACAATTCTATTTTCATAATTACTGAACTATATGTTCATAATTATAAAACTATATATTCATAATCTCTGAACTTCATATTCATAATTATTGAACTCCATATTCACAATTACAAAACTCTATGTTCATAATTATTGAACTATATGTTCATAATTATAAAATTATATATTCATAATTTTTGAACTTCATATTCACAATTATTGAATCTATATATTCATAATTACATAACTATAAGTTCATAATTATGTTTACAACACTATATTCATAATTATAGAACCATATATTCATAATTTTTGAACTATATATTCATAATTATGAACAATTTTAGAACCGTGTCTACCTTGCAAGGTGGACACGGTTCCACAGCGTAATTTTTCAGGTCAATAGTACTCAAAAAAAAAAAAAAATAATAATAATAATAATAGCCTTTGGACTTCTCAATACTTACCCACATTGATGGTCAAACAATTGTGTTTGTAAGAGAAGTAATATATAGAGGAGTTCAAGAGCTCCTCTTTCCAAACATTTTCAATATGGGATCAAAATGATCCAACATCATTTACAAAGGGAGTCCGTGGCTCCCTTTTGTCTTCTTCTTCTTATTTTTAATTTTAATTTTATTTTGTATATTGTTTTGTTTGTATTATTATTATTATTATTATTATTATTATTATTATTATTATTATTATTATTATTATTATTATTATTATTATTATTATTATTATTATTATTATTATTATTATTATTATTATTATTTGATTATTGATAAATTCGTCAAAATTTTAACAAATTCGTCATTTTAACATTTTAACATTTTAACTTTAATCAAAACACCAAAAAAATTATATAATAACTTGGGTTAATCTTTCATAACCCACCACTAATAATAAATAATAAATAAATAAAAACTAAAATAAGAAGACAAAGTTAAGACTTCTTAAATAAGAACATTTTGACCTCTCAATATTTGTCCACATTGATGGGCAAGCAATTATGTTTGTAAGAGGATATTGCTCTCTCTTTTCAAACATTTTTAATGTGCGATCAAAATGATCCCAGATCATTTACAAAGGGAGTCCGTGACTCATTTTTTTTTAAAAATTTTAATTTTATTTTGTATATAGTTTTGTTTTGAATTATTATTATTATTGTTGTTGTTGTTGTTGTTATTATTATTATTGTTGTTGTTGTTGTTGATATTAGTTTTGTTTTGGATTATTATTGTTGTTGTTGTTGTTATTATTATTATTGTTGTTGTTGATATTATTATTGTTGTTGTTGTTGTTATTCTAATTTGATTATTTGACAAATTCGTCAAAATTTTAAGAAATTCGTCTGTTTAACATTTTATATTTAATCAAAACACCAAAAATATTATTTAATAACTTAGCAATTTGATCCAAACTGCTAAAAACAAAAACAACTCATATACGTTTTGGGTTAATCTTTCTTAAACCCCCTAATAAATTAAAAAAATTTAAAAAAAAAAACACTAAAATAAGAAGCCATTAAGATAAGGTTTCTTAAATAAAAGCATTTTGACACGTTGGTCTTCAATAGGTTGAGAAAGTATACATGTAACAGGGTCAATCGAATAGTTATGCTGTGGAATTGTGTCCACCTTGCAAGGTGGACACAGTCTATGATTATAATTACTGAACTATATGTTCATTATTATAAAGTTATATATTCATAATCTTTGAACTTCATATTCATAATTATTGAACTCTATATTTATAATTACAAAACTCTATGTTCATAATTACTAAACTATATGTTCAAAATTATGTTCACAACACTATGATCATAATAGTAGAACTATATATATTCATAATTATGAACAATTTTAGAATCGTGTTTATCTTGCAATATGGATACAGTTCCACAACACAAATTGCCGGATCAATAGTACTAAAAAAATTAAGAGCCTTTAAACTTCTCATTTGTAAAAAACCTTTTGACTTTTGGACTTCTCAATACTTGCCCGCATTGATGGGAAAGCAATTGTATGGTTATATAAAGGAGATCAATAGCTCTTCTTTCCAAACATTTTCAATGTGGGTTCAAAATGATCCCACATCATTTACTAAGGGGGGCCACCTTTGTCTTCTTCTTATTTTTTTTTTTTCATTTTAAATTTATTTTGTATATAGTTTTGTTTGGATTATTATTATTATTATTATTATTATTATTATTATTATTATTATTATTGTTGTTGTTGTTGTTGCTGTTATTATTATTATTATTATTTTAATTTTATTTTATACTCGAACAATAATATTATCAATTATCAATTATATTATATTATAGAATATAATATCATATATAATATTATCAATTAATAGATTTTATTTAATTTCTATTTGACATTTACTTACGAAATAAGTTTTGAATCTCTATATTCATAATTACATAACTATATGTTCATAATAATGCTCACAACACTATGTTCATAATTATAGAACTATATGTTCATAATTGTTGAACCATATATTCATAATTCATAATTATGAACAATTTTGGAGTCGTGTCTACCTTGCAAGGTGGACACAATTCCACAGCATAATTTATCGGGTCAATAGTACTAAAAAAAAAAAAAAATCTTTGGACTTCTCAATACTTGCCCACAATGATGGGCAAGCAGTTATGTTTGTAAAAGGAGCTTTGCTCTTCTTATATATAGGAGCTCAAGAGCTCCTTCTCTAAACATTTTCAATGTGGGATCAAATGATACAACATCATTTACAAAGGGGAGTCAATAGCACCCTTTTGTCTTCTTCTTATTTATTTTAGTTTTAATTTTATTTTGTATATCATTTTGTTTGGATTACTATTATTATTATTATTATTATTATTATTATTATATTATTATTATTTATTTGATTTTTGATAAATTTGCTAAAATTTTAATAAATTTGTCATTTTAACATTTTAACTTTAATCAAAACCCGAAAAAATTATATAGTAACTCAGTAATTTGCTCCAAATGGCTAAAAACTAATACAACACATACATTTTGTGTTAATCTTTCACAACCCCCATTAATAATAAATAAATAATAAATAAATAAATAAAAACCAAAATAAGAAGACAAAGTTGAGGCTTCTTAAATAAGAACATTTTGACATCTCAATATTTGTCCACATTGATGGGCAAAAAATTATGTTTGTAAGGAGATCATTGCTCCTCTTATATAGAGGAGCTCTCTCTTTTCAAACATTTTAAATGTAGGATAAAAATGATCTCAAAATCATTTACAAAGGGAGCCCGTGACTCCCCTCTGTATTTTTTTTTTTTAATTTTAATTTTATTTTGTATATAGTTTTGTTTGGATTATTATTATTATTGTTGCTGTTGTTGTAATTTGATTATTTGGCAAATTCGTCAAAATTTTAAGAAATTCGTCTGTTTAACATTTTATATTTTATCAAAACACCAAAAATATTATTTAATAACTTAACAATTTGCTCGAAACTGCTAAAAATTAAAACAACTCATATACATTTTTGGTTAATCTTTCCCAAACCCCCTAATAAATTAAAAAAAAAATTAAGAATCCATTAAGATAAGTTTTTTTTTTTTTTTTTTTTTTTTTTTTTTTTTAAATAAGAGACATTTGACACGTTGGGTTGTAATAGGTTGTGGAACCATGTCCACCTTGCAGTTCTATGTTCATGAATACTGAACTATAAGTTTATTATTACAAAGCTATATATTCATAATCTTTGAACTTCATATTCATAATTATTGAACTCTATATTCATAATTACAGAACTCTATGTTCATAGTTATTGAATTATATGTTCATAACTATAAAGATATATATTCATAATTTTCTAACTTCATATTCACAATTATTGAATCTCTATATTCATAATTAGATAACTATGTGTTCATAATTATGTTCAAAATACTATGTTCATAATTATAGAACTATATGTTCATAATTTTTGAACTATATATTGATTATTGCTTATTTTATATTATAATTATGAACTATTTTTGAACCATGTCTACCTTGCAAGCTGGACACAGTTCCACAACATAATTTGTTGGGTCAATAGTACTATAAAAAGCCTTTGGACTTCTCAATACTTGCCCACATTGATGGGCAGCAATTGTATGATTGTAAGAGGAGCATTGCTCATCTTATATAGAGGAGATCTAGAGCTCCTCTTTCCAAACATTTTCAATGTGGGATAAAAATGATCCCACATCTTTGTCTTTTTTTTTTTAATTTTAATTTTATTTTGTATATAGTTTTGTTTGGATTATTATTATTATTATTATTATTATTATTATTATTATTATTATTATTATTATTATTATTATTATTGTTGTTGTTGATGTTATTGTTATTATTTTAATTTTATTTTATACTTGAACAATTATATTTTTATTATACTTGAACAATAATATTATCAATCAATTATATTATATTATAGAATATAATAGAATATATATATAATATTACCAATTAATAGATTTTATTTAATTTCCATTTGACATTTACTTACCAAATAAGTTTTGAATCTCTATATTCATAAATACATAACTATATATTCATAATTATGCTCACAACACTATGTCCATAATTATAGAACTATATGTTCATAATTGTTGAACAATATATTCATAATTATGAACAATTTTGGAATCGTGTCTACCTTGCAAGATGAACACAATTCCACAGCATAATTTATCGGGTCAATAGTACTAAGAAAAAAAATCTTTGGACTTCTCAATACTTGCCCACATTGATGGGCCAAAAAAAAAATCTTTGGACTTCTCAATACTTGCCCACATTGATGGGCAAGCAATTATGTTTGTAAAAGGAGCATTGCTCCTCTTATATAGAGGAGCTCAAGAGCTCCTTTTCTAAACATTTTCAATGTGGG
Organism: Ipomoea nil; assembly: GCF_001879475.1. Classification (NCBI taxonomy): domain Eukaryota; kingdom Viridiplantae; phylum Streptophyta; class Magnoliopsida; order Solanales; family Convolvulaceae; genus Ipomoea; species Ipomoea nil. The sequence continues at coordinate 182,610 of NW_017617471.1, forward strand.
ATCAAATGATCCACCATCATTTACAAAGGGGAATCCGTGGCACCCTTTTTGTCTTCTTCTTATTTATTTTAGTTTTAATTTTATTTTGTATATCGTTTTGTTTGGATTACTATTATTATTATTATTATTATTATTATTATTATTATTATTATTATTATTATTATATTATATTAATATTATTATTATTATTATTATTATTATTATTATTATTTATTTGATTATTATTGATAATAAATTCGTCAAAATTTTAACAAATTCGTCATTTTAACATTTTAACTTTAATCAAAACCCCCAAAAAATTATATAGTAACTCAATAATTTGCTCCAAGTGGCTAAAAACTAATACAACCCCCATTAGTAATAAATAAATAAAAACTAAAATAAGAAGACATAGTTGAGGCTTCTTAAATAAGAACCTTTTGACATCTCAATACTTGCCCACATTGATGGGCAAGAAATTATGTTTGTAAGGGGATCATTGTTTCTCTTATATAGATGAGCTCTCTCTTTTCAAACATTTTCAATGTGGGATAAAAATGATCTCAAAATCATTTACAAATGGAGCCCGTGACTCCCCTTTGTCTTTTTTTTTTTTTTTTTTTTTTTTTTGTTTTTTGTTTTTAATTTTAATTGTATTTTGTATATAGTTTTGTTTGGATTATTATTATTGTTGTTGTTGTTGTTGTTATTTGATTATTTGACAAATTCGTCAAAATTTTAAGAAATTCGTCTGTTTAACATTTTATATTTGATCAAAACACCAAAAATATTATTTAATAACTTTACAATTTGCTCGAAACTGCTAAAAACTAAAATAACTCATATACATTTTTGGTTAATCTTTCCAAAACCCCCTAATAAATTAAAAAAAAATTAAAAAAATTAAGAATCCATTAAGATAAGTTTTTTTAAATAAGAGCCATTTGACACGTTGAGTTTTAATAGGTTGTGAAACCGTGTCCACCTTGCAGTTCTATGTTCATAAATACTTAACTATAAGTTTATTATTATAAAGCTATATATTCATAATCTTTGAACTTCATATTCATAATTATTGAACTCTATATTCATAAATACAGAGATATTCACAATTATTAAATCTCTATATTTATAATTAGATAACTATGTGTTTATAATTATGTTCACAACACTATGTTCATAATTTTTGAACTATATATTGATTATTATATTCATAATCATAATTATGAACTATTTTTGAACCATGTCTACCTTGCAAGGTGGACACAATTCCACAGCATAATTTGTCGGGTCAATAGTACTATAAAAAGCCTTTGGACTTCTCAATACTTGTCTCAATACTTGCCAATATTGATTGGCAAGCAATTGTATGGTTATATAGAGGAGATCAAGAGCTTCTCTTTTCAAACATTTTCAATGTGGGATCAAAATGATCCCACATCATTTACTAAGGGAGCCACCTTTGTCTTCTTCTTATTTTTTTTTTATTTTAATTTTATTTTGTATATAGTTTTGTTTGGATTATTATTATTATTATTATTATTATTATTATTATCATTATTATTATTGTTGTTATTGTTATTATTTTAATTTTATTTTATACTTGAACAATTATATTTTTATTATATTTGAACAATAATATAATATTATAGAATATAATACCATATATAATATTACCAATTAATAGATTTTATTTAATTTCCATTTGACATTTACTTACCAAATAAGTTTTGAATCTCTATATTCATAATTACATTAACTATATGTTCATAATTATGCTCACAACACTGTTCATAATTATTATAGAACAATATGTTCATAATTGTTGAACAATATATTCATTATTTTGAACAATTTTAGAATCATGTCTACCTTGCAAGGTGGACACAATTCCACAGCATAATTTATCAGGTCAATAGTACCCAAAAAAAAAAAAAAAAAAACTTTGGACTTCTCAATACTTGTCCACATTGATTGGCAAGCAATTATGTTTGTAAAAGGAGCATTGCTCCTTTTATATAGAGGAGTTCAAGAGCTCATTTTCTAAACATTTTCAATGTGGGATCAAATGATCCAACATCATTTACAAAGGGGAGTTCGTGGCACCCTTTTGTCTTCTTATTTATTTTAGTTTTAACTTTATTTTGTATATCATTTTGTTTGGATTACTATTATTATTATTATTATTATTATTATTATTATTATTATTATTATTATTATTATTATTTATTTGATTATTGATAAATTCGCCAAAATTTTGACAAATTCGTCATTTTAACATTTTAACTTTAATCAAAACTCCAAAATAAATTATATAGTAACTCAGTAATTTGCTCCAAATGGCTAAAAACTAATACAACACATACATTTTGTGTTAATCATTCACAACCCCTATTAATAATAAATGAATAC